>NC_045160.1:12981620-13061620 GCF_900700415.2 Clupea harengus | reverse complement strand
ACACAGAGAGACACTAATATCATACACACATACACAACAATCTCATACACACACACACACACAACAATCTCATACACACATATACAAACACACACACACACACACACCTGTACGGTGTTGAGGGGGTAGCCCATGGGCCTTGGTGTGGGTGGCAGCCGGAGGGTCTTGTGTTTCTTCAACCGTTCAGACAGCAGACTGTAGATGGCGCTGTAGTGATCATAGGCGTCTGTGTGCAGAGACTGACGGACAGAAGACAGAGAGAGAGACGGGGGGGGGGGGGGTAGCTGTGAGAAGGTGTCCTCTTTTTAAACAACATGAATCATTTATGGAGACCATTTAAAAAAAGTCTGGAAATGATGACGTGGACCGGTCAGATGTCTGAAGGTATTTAGGACTGTTTCTGTTTTTGATCAAAAGGGTTTTTTCCACTGTATGTTTTCCCTGAGCACTCCATGCTCATGAAGTTCAGGGAAATCTTGGTGGCTTCAAACCTGATGGTAAAAGCGTTGCCCGTTTTTCTCAGTACGTTACAGTAAGCACCAGCAACGTTGTTGGTGTTCTTGTGGCCGTACAGGATGGAATTGTCTGAAGGTAGCAGTTACTCAGCATTGCTACGGCGCACTGCCTACACACACACACAGCAGTGAATCATGCAACCTGGCCAGAGTTCTGACAAATTCGCCTAAGCCCGTTTCCACAGAAAGTTCCGGTGTGACACCGAACACCAATACCGAAACTGCCGGTCCGGTGCCCACCAATCCATACCCAGCTTTCAGAGGCCGGTCTGGGGGCGCTTTTGTTTCCATGACAACTGGCAAAAGACGATGGCTGATTAGGTTTGTTTGGGACACCATGCCTTGCCTGATGTCTGGGGGAGGTGAGGGTGGAGGTGTTGGGGGGGGGTGGGCATGCTGGGCTTCTGTGTTGCCAAAACATGGATTGTACCCAGCAACACCTCTGGATTAGCAAGGTGTTAGGAATGGAGAGAACACAGAGAAAGCGGAGTTTGAGAGTGTTGCAGAATGTTGAGTCACAGCATGGCTAAAGAAGGCTCATGCTGCAGAACACGGGCGCAGCCATGAAGAATCAGAGTTCCTTAGAGCTACTGCAGCGCTGGTGGGCTGATGTCCTCATAAAACAGCAACTCTGTCTGCATGCATGTGGTCAGGGGGCACTGAAGAAACGGGCAGCTACTACAGGCTGAAAGTGTGCATGTGTGTGTGCGTGCGTGCGTGCGTGCGTGCGTGTGCGCATGCCCAAAAGGTGTGTGTATGTTTTCAGAGTGATTGCATGTGTTTTGGAGGACAGCGTGTTGCGAGGATGTAAGATGTGTATGTGTGTTGGGGAAGGGACACTGAGAGAAGCTTATGGCAGGGACACGCTGATGCTTAAGGAAGCACTTTCCAGCTAAATGCTGTCGCCCATTGCGGATAAGAGAAGCCTGTGAATAAGTGTGGTAGTAGTGGACGTTCCAGGAACAAGTTGGCAAAGACCCAAACGGCTTATGGGCCACCAGCTATCTGCTACTGGACCAAATAGCAAAATGATAAGTCACTTTTGAGTTGTCGAGTTCAGGGTTCAGAGTTCAGAGACAGAGCTACAGATATTCAGTGCTGTTGTTTCTTCCTTTGTTGTAAACATGTAAAACAGGTTGAGCATGTGTATATGCAAGGCACAGTCTTCCTTTCCCTATCGATCATTTGAGAGTATATGTGTGTGATTGTCTGTGTGTGTGTTTATTTTTGATCGGAGTAGTGTGCCGGGTGACTGAGCTGGTTTGTGTGCATGTGGGATGTGGCACAGTACATGCTGGATATGACGATGTCTGTGTGTTAGTATGTATCTGTGTGGGTGTGCACTTGTAAATGTGTTCATGTTCCCTTTCAATATGGATGGATTGCTGTGTTATGACTGTGTGTGTTTGTTTGTATGTATGCCTCTGCTGATGTGAAAGGAGATATTCTGTGTGTGTGTGTGTGTGTGTGTGTGTGTGTGTGTGTGTGTGTGTGTGTGTGTGTGTTCACCTGCAGTGTGCGCTCCCGGTCCAGACCCATCTCTGACATGGCCTGCAGCACCTGCTCGTTAATGAGCTCAGTCTCACGCTCAGTCTTCACCTGCTCACACTCCACTATCAACTGACACAGAGAAAGACACACACACACACACACACACACACAGACAGAGAGAGAGAAAGAAGAAAGAGAAAAGAAGAAGAGAATGAGATAGACAGACAGACAGACAGAAGAGTGAAAGACAAGGTCAGGCAGGCAGACAGGGAGAGAAGAATGAAAAAGTCAGAACAACAATGACGGACAAAAAATAGAACATTTTAAGTCAAACAAGGATGTTGGCATTTGACAAACGTCGGGAGTAAATGTCAGTTTCAAAACATAAGTGAGGAACAAAGCCAAACAGAGGTAGTGGCGGGAAGGCAGGACGGACTTGAATGACCTGTTTTGGCCGAAACAATTGTGGCTCAGGGAACTCACCCGGTCAAAATCAGGGTCTGGGTCTCCTTGCCTCATCCACTTGTTCTTACAGATCTGTTCCATGGAAAGGCGTTTGCTGGGGTCCAGGACCAGCATGTGTCGGATCAAGTACTCACAGTCTGAAACACACACAGGAACAAGCACGTGTGGTTCTTAACATGCTCACACATGCACGCACCACTAATAGTAATAGTTGACATATAGGTAACTGTTTCCACTTTTATCTGACGGAACGAACTGCTGAACAATAGATCCTTCTCATTCGGCGCAACACACACAAACCACAGTCACTCAGAAAGAGAAAGGGAACCACATCCCTTCCTTCAGGTTGGATGCTAGTGCTGCAGCACAGGCTCATGAGACTCAGGCGTGCCTACACTCACCGGTGGACATGAAGAAGGGGATCCGGAACTTTCCACTGAGCACTCGAGCCCGGAGGTTCTGCAGGGTGCTGCCATCGAAGGGGAGAGCGCCGCACACGAGAACATATAGCACCACACCTAAACTCTGCAGAACCGGTGAGGGAGGGAGAGAGAGATAGAGAGAGAGATTATGAGAGAGAAGGACGGAAGAAGGCAGAAGTGGACCAGATATGGAGACTGTGAGGGGATTTACCCAGATGTCTACTTTGGGACCATCGTACTCCTTCCCTTCAAAGAGCTCGGGAGCAGCGTAAGGGGGGCTCCCACACCATGTCTTCAGCAGCTGTCCTCGCGAGAACAGATTACTGAAGCCAAAGTCTGACAACAAGAAAAAAGAGAGAGAGAGAGAGAGAGAGAGAGAAATAATTATACAATCAGAACATATCTGCTTTGCTCTGTGATACTGATATCACTGAATATTTCATTTATTGATTTTATTATTTGATTTATCTGAAATGGGCCTAGTGCTAACTATACATAATGAATTGGCTAGACAACACATACAGTTACACACAATTCTACATAATTTATTTGCCACATCGTTTACAGCAGACATCCAATCTGCCAGACACAAGCTCTTTGACTGTTCACATGGTGGGGTGTTCATGACACACACACACACACACACACACACACACACACACACACACACACACACACACACACACACACACACACACACACACACACACACACACACACACACACACACACACACACACACAGTTTACCACAGATGTGAGTATACTCTTGTGCTGTATCACTTAAATGTCAAATTATTCAAAATTGTGTCACTTTACAGTAATCGCTTTACTTGTAAGTTGAACAGTGGTAGTATTAGTTGCACCAATATCTGGACATGTTCTGCCTCACAGTCAGATCTGGCAATTCCTTCTTTCCATGTGGAGCCATGACACAGACATGCAGACAGACACAGACATGCAGATAGACACAGACATGCAGACAGACATAGACATGCAGAGCGACACAGACATGCAGACAGACACAGACATGCAGAGCGACACAGACATGCAGACAGACACAGACATGCAGACAGACACAGCCCGCACATCCAAAATTGAGAAAGTTGTGGTGTTCACAGGTCATTCGAAATTGGAAAAATCACAGGTGTTTTTGTCAATTTTGTTTCAATGATCAGAGGTTTTCTAACTTGTGTGACAATGATCAAAGGTGTATTCACTTTTGTTGAATTGAGCTTCAATCTGTATTTTCAATATAGTCTTTCTAAAGTATTTGTTTTTTAATGTTCACAAGAGGTTATACTCTACCTGTCAACTTAGAAATAATGCAATTAATGACAGGTGATACAATTTTGAATTATTTGACGTAAAAGTGATATTGCACAGGGGTGTACTTACATCTGCTGTAAACTGTGTACACACACACACACACACACACACACACACACACACACACACACACACACACACACACACACACACACACACACACACACACACACACACACACACACACACACACACACACACACACACACACACACACACTCCTTTACCTGCAATCTTGATGTTGAGGTTGTGGTCCAGCAGCAGGTTTTCGGCCTTCAGGTCGCGGTGCACAATATTGCGGCAGTGGCAGAAGTGCACCGCCGCCACAATTTGCTTGAACTTCCGCCGAGCATCTTTCTCTGCCATCCGCCCGTGGGCCACCAAGTGATCTGAGAGAGAGAGAGAGAGAGAGAGAGGGGGAGAGGGAGAGAGAGGGAGAGAGAGAGAAAGAAAGTTAGTAGACTATCAGAAAGTATAAAATAGTTAAAAGAAAAAAAAGTGCATGAGAATATGACAAAGCGAGAGAAAAGGGGGAGAGAGAAGGCAGAGATAGAGAGAGAGAGAGAGAGAGAGAGAGAGAGAAAGAGAGAGAGAGAAGGCAACAGTGACAGCGAGAGGTGAAAAAGTAATAATAAACAAAAACCTCTGGAGGCAGAAATGTTTTTAGAGCGAAGATGCAAGATATGATCAGGCAGCACGGAATGACAGTGAGGACACGCAAGGAGACGGAGGGCAGGAGGAGACAGATACGGGATCAAAGACACAGAAGAAAGAAAAAGAAAAGACAAGCCGCAAAAAGAGGACTCACCGAATATTTCCCCTCCACTGGCGTACTCTGTTACTAGATAGATCATCCTTTCCGTCTCCATCACCTGCAGGAGGCACACACACACACACAGGTAAACAGCTGGCACACACCAATACATATTTCAACTCTCCAACATGACAGAGAGAGAAACAAAACAAGACAGACAAACAGACAAACAGGTTGTTGGTAGTGACCTGGTACAGGCGGATGATGTGAGGGTGTCTCAGCATCTTCATGATCTGGACCTCCCTGAAGATCTTCTTCAAGTTCTCATCATCCAGCTGAGTCTTGTCCACTATTTTTATCGCCACCTGTTTTTTCCAAAGCAAAAGTGGGATAGAAAGTAACAGAGAATGGTAGAGAGGGGGATAGAGAATAATGAGAGAGAGAGAGAGAGAGAGCGAGAGAGAGAGAAAAAGAGAGAATTTTAGTGTGGGACTCAAACAGTGGAGTTGAGATGAGCGTCTGGGACATTTGCATTTGCTTTCAATGCAGCAGCCCGGCAGCTCTAAAACAAAATGGTGCTTGAGAAACGAGTGGACTTGTGTGATGGACGACAGCCCACTCAAGTCAGGCATGGAGGGAGCCCGCAGCCTCACAGCTTCATTGGAGCACAGTACCAAGAGGTGACAGAGCAATGAAACCAAAGCTACACAAAATCACAAAATGGAGGCAGCCATGGGACGATCACCAGTCACTCCTCCACAGATCTGTCCTACAGTTTGCCACAGAGCAGCAATAAAAGTACAACAATTACGACAGTATGGAATTGTCTTGCTTTCGTGCAATGCACCCATTCATCAGTGAGAGAGATAGGCTTCCCGGTTCAGCTGAGGACAGGCCGGACATATCTCTCTGATTGCCCCTGCATCCTGCATTCTGCTGGGAGATGGACCATTTCAAAACAAGGCTGCAAGCAGCCTGAGGAAGCACGTCCATTTTTCACAGGTATTAAAGACTGACTGAGAATGGGGGCCCATTTTCAACCATCACCATGATTTATTATCCCGTGGTTATCCTCATCAGTCTTTCCTCAACACGGTGAACTGGGTTCACTTCCTCCAGCACTGCGCAAGTTCTTTCCACATCGGGTCCACGAGGGGCATTTTGTCCTCCCTTTTCTCCAGGCTAAAGACAACGAGGCCATGCCAAACACAACGACTGGCCCACCGGCCCAGTTCCGCTCGGATATTAGGGGAAAGGGAAGAGGACAGAGGGGCTCTGCTGTGTGTGTGTGTGTGCGTAGGATGATAGTTCAAGGAGGGGAGGGGGGTGGCCGGGGCACATGGTGTTCCGTCTGTGAACTCTCACTAGGGCTGTGTGTTTGTGTGTCCCTTCCAGCGGTATTTTAAGCCTCCGTGAGGCTATTATTGGCACTGGCAGTCGTCCAGCTGTGTTGATGTAATCGCTCCCTCTCTCTTTTCCTCTCTCTCTTTTCCTCCATCTCTCTGTGTCTCTCCACCCAAACCCCCGCGCCCAGGCCCAACATCTGGAATGGTTCTGTGTGTGTGTGTGTGTGCACGCACACACACACACACACACACACACACACACACACACACACAATCAACAGAGAGTGTGAGAGAGAGGAATAGACAGAGAGAGTGAGGGAGAGAGGGAGAGACAGAGAGAGTGAGGGAGAGAGAGAAACCGCCATGGAGAGGCGAAAAGGCCAGTGGAGGTGCAGTGTGGAAAATCACACCGGTGTCCCACATATTTGGAGAACATGAAGTCTCGCTGCATGCAAATGGCCCTAAAATAAGGAAATCAGTCAGAAATGCAGCGGCACGGGCACCATCCATGCAACGAGCGCCCGTAAAAAAGGCGCTGCCGGCGCGCTGATAAGACAGGGGGGTGCGTGGCCTGAGCCGGCCCACGTGCACCAGCGACACCGGTTATTTCCTGCCGAGGAAAAGACACAGAGGCAAAAACGTTCAGCGACAGCAAGCGATCGCGGAGTCAGTCGTGACTGGCAGGTGAGCCAACACTGAGCCGTTCCTGAGGAGCTGCAGGGACAGTGCGGTGAACAAGCAGAATGTTTCTCTCTGCGTGTTTGGGAAATGTTTGCCCTCAGCGGTTTTGTTGTGTGGAGGTGAGATGCTTTGTGGGCAGGTGGCGGGAGAGGCTCGGGGCAAGGGGGCAAACTCAACTGCCCGTGAGGCAAGGGGCAAACTGGGCCTGAGGCACCAAAAATGAGTCAAAATCAGTGACACACACGAATATACAAAGAAGCAAAATACAGATTTACATTAAGGCCATTTTATAAAATACAACAAAAAACGGATAGGCACAAACATTCAGATATGTATGCACGCACAAACAGACACACACACAGAGCCACACAAAAATTGAAGAAAAAAAATGACGATGAAAATATTCTCTTCCAATTTCAATAGTTTTATTAAATATAAAGGATATATTGTAATAAAAGCTCCAACACTTTGGACTTAGAGTATAAGAAATCTCTAACTCGTGACATAGTGCATATTGAATTGATGAGACCGAAGGCAAACAGAAGCTAGGTCTGAAAACACATTATTTCAGGTTGTTTCATCTCAGTTGTCTAAAACTCAGTGAAACTGCCACCACTAAGGACAAAAATAGCAGACAGAGTCCTGCTTTAAAAAAAAAAAAAAAAATAGGCTATGCTTTTCTTTTTGAGGGGTATTTTGTCTCACCAAGTTATGTTAATGCTTCATAGATGATTGTTTGTAAATGACTGCCTGCACTGTGTGATAACACTGTTTGTGGGTGATGTATCCCAATAGATTCAGATCACAAGCTACTCTGTGGTTCCCACGTCAAGCAGACTTGCCCCCAACAACACACAAATATGTTTTTGAAGCGCCTGGCTGTTTCATGCACGCTAACGACAGCCTTTTGTTTTCAGCCAGACAATCTCATTCACATCTTCCTGTGTAGAGCTCCTAATGAGACCGTACGGCACCAGCTGTAGTGAGCGGCTGCCACTCCGCTGAATCTCCGGAGGCCTTACTGGCAGAGGTCTGTGCCTCTTGCTGCTGTTTGCATACATGGAGTATAGCTGGTGTACATTTATATGGAGCACAGTTAGTGTACCCATATATTAAGCATAGCTAGGGTATGTGTTAGGGCTGCAACAACTGATCATTCTTATTGACAAAAATCAACTATAGCAATAGTGGCCAACTAATGAAATGGTCGATTAGTTGCTGACGTCATTAAGCACATTGTTGCATGCACGCATTAACTAGCATGAACGAAAAACATCTACGAGTGTTTTACCAAACCCTGCTCTCTGCTAAGAAGTTTGTCAACTGCATTGTTCACCAGCACAGAAGTCCATCTGCTATATACAGTATAACGGATGCGAGTACACCCCTGTGCAATATCACTTCATTGTCAAATGATTCAAAGCTGTATAATCACCGTGCAGTAACTGCATTACTTCTCAGTTGAACAGTAGGGTATTTGCTCTTATGTAAAATTAAAAACTAACAGTTGAGCTTTACTGTATTAAAAACACAGGCCCCACAGTAGGACCTCAATGCAACAAAAGTCAGTACACCTTCCATTACTGAGATTCAAATCTTTAATTTTTTCAATACTTTGTATGTCCACCTTTATTTCTGATGACAGACTCAATCCTCCTGAGCATCGAGGATACCAGTGTTGCACACATTTCTGGAGATATGTTCTGCCATTCTTCAGAGGCCATTTTTTTCCAGCTGCTCTTTGCTGAATGAGTTTTGTTGCGCTACCTTTCTACTTAATTCAAGTCAGGCGACATTGGTAAGAAATTGTTAACCACATCTTAGACAGCATCAATTAACTAACAATCATTATGTTTTGTCATGAATACTTGTGAAATGTCACCAGGGAAGTCAGCAGCAGCACACTGCACGCAGGGAAACACTGTTTTTAAAACTACTGTTAGCAAATGCATCAGTTAATGTAGTAATGTATTAAATATCATGTTTTAGGAGGTATTGATTTATAACATCTGTTTATTGAAAAAGCATGGTTACTCGATTCATCAAACAAATAAAGGACAGATTAATCGATTAAAAAAACATTTGTTAGTTGCGGCCCTAGTATACATGCATGTAATTTAGCTATAGTACTTCTGCATTAAGCATAGCTAGTGTCCACATGCATGGAGCATAGCTATAGCATGTGTGGTGTGTAGCTAGCATGCATGGTGTGTAGCTAGCATGCATGTATATGGAGTGTAGCTATTGTATGAATACATGGGGTGTAGCTGGCATACATAGATGTTAAATCCATATGAAGTGTACCTATTGTATGTATATATGGAGCGGTGACATGAGGAGCTCAGCAATGCCAGCAGCCTCTTCACATGGTGCTGCACTACTTGAGATAGGGCCAGAGAGCGCAACAGGAGACAGGAGTCTCTCCTTATAACACATCCACCCACAAACACACACACACTCGCTATCTCTTACTTTCACTCTCACTCTCTCATGCTCACGGTCACACACACACACAAAGGATGTTGCATTACAAAACATGTTACAAAAACAAAAAATCCCCCTATGTAAAAAGACGAGAAAGTTGAGTAGACACTGCTCTAGCCCTGACACAGCGCCACTCATGCCCATGCCCATGGCCCACACAGGGTCTGACTGGGGAGCGGATGTGGCCCTGACTTGGTCCCAATCCGATGGGTCTGCGTCCAGCTCCATTCCAGAGGCTATCTGGGGCGTGTTCTGGGACCCACCAGGAGAAGAGTAAGTAGAAGACAGTTTAGCAGACAAGCCAATCATGAAGATAACTACACGTATATCTATGTATCTTGTTCAGAATCTTGTCTGGTCTTGTCTTGTCTTTCGCCAGGCGGGCTGAAAGGAGTGACCACATGTCGGAAAGCGTGGCAGTAAAGATAGCATCACCAACTCCATGTGGGGTGTGTGGGGGATGTAAGGCGCAGAAAGGTTTCTTATCTTTATTACCGAACCAAAAGTGGAGCACAGTGAACAGTGTACTTTCCGACAGAGAGGAGAAATGAAGAGGAGGGCATGGGAGGGAGGAGAGGAGAGATGAGAGGAAAGGAGAAGAGAGGAGAAGAGAGGAGACTAGCAGAGAGGAGAGTTGCCAATGACTGCGTGCCAGCCGGGCTGCACAAACACAAACAACAGCCCATGATGACTCAGCATGTGCCAAAAGCTGTGGTACGGTTTGTGGGCAAACACTGTTATCTAAAAGGCTACAGTATACACACTCATGCTCATTTATAAGTGTGATTCTGTGAGAGTGTGTGTGTGTGTGTGTGTGTGTGTGTGTGTGTGTGTGTGTGTGTGTGTGTGTGTGTGTGTATCTGACCACATTATGACAGCAGGGCTAATAGCTGCACGCGTAGGTGTTTCTGTGTGCGTACATGTACATTCATGGACATGGAACTACTGTGTGTGAGAATGCATCACACCTTGGAGTGAAATCTGCGTGCGCGTGCGCGTACACTTCACCACAAGGCAGTATCTGTGTTGAGATCAGCGCTGACACCATCCAAATCCTACAGTGCACACCAACCAACAACCTCACAATGACACTTTCTGTCCTATTCAAAAGCCATCGTTTAGAAACACAAGATTATCTGAAAGTAACAACAGACCACATAGTCCCATTGCCCCTCCCTGTCCCAACACCGGCACCGCAATGGAACACTGCCAAGCTGCCAACACCGACACCGTGTAACCTAGCCATCTAGTCCTCAGCTATGGGAACCGACCATGTTTCATCCACCTCCTAGCCCTACTGACCTGACCTGACTAAGCAGACGGCCAGAATGCTCTCAGCTGGCTCAATTAGGGCGCAGGAGAGCAGAGGCTCCTGGAAGAGGATGGCATGGTAGGTGGGTGGGTGGATGGGTCCCTCAGGAGAGGAGGCATGAGAAATGCTGCAGCGGGTGGAAGGCTGGATTAATCCGAGCCCCTGGAGTGGGAGAGATATGGGGGGGGGTCCAGTTCAGCAGCTCAGCAGCACTCGGTGATGACCGTCAGCCTGCCCTTCAGCTGCAGCTGAGCTAGGGGGATTTATCAACACGACTCTGAAAAGGAGTCAGAGAAAGAGGAGAGAAAGGGAGAGGGGGGTGGAGAGAGAGAAAGAGAGCAGAGACAGGCTGCAGAGGGAGAGAGAGGGAGAGAGAGAGAGAGAGAGACAGAGAGAGAGCGCTAGGGAGAGAGGAACAGAAGGGAGGGGGGGTTAAAGATGGAGAAAAGGAGGCGGTGGATGACAGAGTGAACAGAGATAAATGAAGAGAGAGGGAGAGAGAAGAGTGACAGCAAAGGAGACCAAACGGGAGACAGAAGACTGAACGGGAAGATGATCTTCAGACAGAGAACAAAAGAGAGAGAAACATAAAGGAGGATTGGGGAAGAGATCTGGAAACTGTATGGAAATACTAAGTGAGTCAGACAATCTTAAGACTCTCAGGTCCACGGGGGCTGCGTTTAATTGTACGTCTCCGCGGCGTCTTGCCAGTGAGAACACTTCTCTCTGATCTTCCTGAAACGGATGTGTCCAGTTTCTCCAGACTCCACACTTAAGTCCCCTCAAGCGATGACACTGCACTTTTCCCAATGTCATTAAAAACACCGGCAGAGAGGAGCAGCAATACACAGCTACAAATGCATGCCAACGGTAAAGCCAGCCTCGGATTCAGCAGTGGGAAACCAGTAGAAGGGGGGAAGCTATGCGTTCTTTTATTGGGATCAAGCCCACTAACAGTCATTCCAGTGTGCACATACACACAAACACAATACAGCATCCTTTATATACTTTCTTGACTGTTACACAAACACAAGAAACAGCAAACACTGTCATTATCATTAACATTATCTTACCCGCTAACACACACACACACACACACACACACACAGAGGGGGGGGGGGTCTCTCAGATCTCCCATAATCACTGGCAGGCCTCAAACGAATCCACTATAGACCCCAGCGAGATGCCAGCGGTCAGTCAGCACACTGTGTGTGTTTGTGTTTGTGTGTGTATGTGTGTGTGTGCGCGCACGCACACTATGTGTGACATTGAGCGTGTGTATGTGTGTGTGCATGTAAAGCGATCCTGGAGAGATGAGCACGTCTCCGTGGAAAAAGCATCACGCGCCTTCAATGCTGCCACCCAATTTTCAAGGGGACCTGTGTCCCAGTGCTCTGCCTCTGTCCGTCTCTCTCTCTCGCTCTGCCTCTTTCTCTCGCTGTCTCTCTCTCTCGCTCTCTCTCGCTCTCTCTCTCTCGCTCTCTCTCTCTCTCTGACTGACACTCCATCCACCGTCGGACCACTGGGACACTGGGGGGGGGGGGGGGAGAAAAAGTCACCATCCTAAATATAGCTGCTGATACAGAGGGGTAAGTGGCCAGATACCAGAGCCCCTTGCTGGAGAGCTGAAGCAGGGGCAGTTCCGGAGGTAGAGATGGGTGAGGGGGGGGACTGGATTAATTCGGACAGAGGGAATGAAACCTAAGGGGTGATGGAACCTGGAGAAAGTCGGTGAACTGCGCGTGCGTCGAGTTAAAGGCCCCCTGCTCATCCTCCTCCGTCTTTGTGCTTTTGGGGTCTTTTGAACTCGAGAAGAAAGGCAGACGCCGCGGCGACGGCTGTTAAGATCAGAGACAGACGGACGAGCTGTGAGTAGGGGAAACCAGGTCTGATTAAATCACGGCAAAGTGACGATGCGCCGTCAAACACAGGAGATAAATGACCTCACAAGGAGAGGCGCACGGCAATTAATGTGGCCACCATTTTACTGCGCCTGTAATGGGTGACAGACTAACGCTTATCTAAGCACGAAAAATACACCAGAACGGAACGTGCTGGAACGAAATCTAACGCGCTCTGTCGTGCGATTAGGTGTGTGTGAGATGGAATTCTCACTTAAAACGTTAAACAAATGTCCACGGTCCTGATGAAAGGACAAGCTATCGTCATGCTTTAGAGTTAATCTGCTTGTCTTCAGAGAGCTGGGAACGTCTTTAAACAAGTGCTTCCCAGCAACTCCGTTGTCTAACATTTGGAACAAAAATTTAATTGAATTAGAATGCAGATGACTGAAGTCATAAAATATGCACGAGCTCCAAAACACATACCAGTACCCCTTGCCCTAAGGCAAAAATGTTAGAAACAAATAAATAAATGAAATGCTAAATAGCATGGGGTGAGTGGTTGCCCCTGGAATCTTCTCCATATGAGGACACACACACTCACACACAAGAACAGTAACTAAGGGGTAATGAAATCAAGTCAAGCATTGAGACTACAACTTGCCAAATTACTTGAGGAAGTAAATGAAATCTCGGCACGACACGCAGCTCCTGCCTGTTATCTAACTGCGCTTGTCAAGGCTGCTCTTCCCAGACACAAATCAAGAGTTCAAGAGAGGAGCAAGAACACACCCACCCACACAAACACATACATAACGAGAAAAGAAAAAAAATGATATGGGAGTTTGCCACATGCGGAGAGGTGCTATGATGTAAACCCCTAGGACAAGCCGGGGCTTGAGTCAGGCGCCCTCACGGGTGCTTGCCCCGTCCTGACTGCCTTACTGCTGCTGGCTGCTCTCTGCTAACCATACTGCTCACAAACTCACTCCCATCCCCAAACGCACAAAGGTAGGCTGACCGTGCTCGGCTGCCAGCTAGGCGCAACCCCGGCCTTGGCCAGCCAATACGCCAGGCTGCGGTAAGGTCACCAGGAGGGGGGGGGGGGGTTGTAACGCGCCTGGGCACACACCATACACTCTCCCTCACTCCCTCCCTCCCTCTCCTCTGTCCTTCTCCTCTGCCCCAATCCCTGACACAGTCACCTTCTCCTTGATTGTGGAAAAGGACCATAGGGCACTGATTAAGTATGACTAATGCTGGCTGGAAAGGTGTTGATGCGTGCATGCCTGAGTCTCTCTTACACTCTGTGTGTGTGTGAACTGCATCAGCAAACAGCTTCGGTGAGCCAGCCTAGTTAAATGCCCGGGAAAAAAAGGCATTGGCTTTTACAGGCAGTGTGCCTCCACGTGACGGCATCCTCCTGTCATAAAAGGACGATTTCTCTGTTTGTCATTGACGACAAGCACTGAAATGTAGAGCTGCATTTAGGCTAGGCAAAGTCCTGGAAAAGACAAAAGTGACAGACACCTCGCAGCGCGCTCGTGAGGGTTTGATGCCAATCTCATGCTCTTTCTTCCCTAATCTTTTATTTTTTATTTTCCAATCGAAAAGAGACACAAGAATGAGAGGAACACTCGAGTCTAGGGAGAAATAAAAATAGTGCTGGTCAAGGCCCCTCGATTCAGTATCATATCATTAGACATCAACGCTTCCTCTGTTGAGGCGGTTTACGAGAAGCAGGCCAACACCACCCCACTCAGCCAGCACGAGCATGAAATGACACTTCAATTGCACAAGTCGTCCTTGGAAGGACTTTGGATGCGCTTGCATGGATGAGGAAACAGCAGCCTTTTATTCACGCGAGTGCTGCTTCAGGGTTGGCTAGTGTGTAAGACTACAGGGTATAGGTGACTCTCCTCATTGCTCAACATTATTACTGTACGTTTGTGTGCCCGTGCGTGCTCTTGTGTGCGTGTGTGTCTATGTACGGCGGGTAATGACAGCCTATGAGTGATCATTGGTCTCATGCCTGGCCACTGATGTATAGTTCAAAAGTGCAAGTCTAGACCAAGACTATGGAAAGTATATTTAAAATGTAAATGTGCAGTGGTGCATATGCCCTGTTACGTCCAGAAAGATGTATCTACAGCAGAAATCTGTGTGTAACTTACGCTTGATTGTAAGAATATACGGTCATCACTGCTTTGAGTACCTTGGGAAAATAACACCACCGCACAAAATGTGTCAATTGAATTGCTGACTGGATTACTGAGGCGTCAGACAAACGTTTTAGTGACATCATCAAAAATGTGTGCATGCAGTTACCCTGACATCACTCACAGTCTTGCCTCAAAAGGATATTAGGAGCATGTAGTTGGTGACGGCCTCCAGTAGGCCTAACCATAGAATAGGGTCTGTCTATGCCACTTTAACAAGTGAATGAGAAAAAAAACACCATAAACATCCAAATTAAGTTAATCTCACTCTATGTAATTTGAAATTGGGTAAACTCTATCATTTCCAGTGAGTACAACTTAATCTGTTGCTGGCATGGCCTAGTTAATTTAGCCTAGTTATTGTTTAGCTGGCTAAGAAAGCATGGGGAATAGTTGCTAGGTGAAACGCATATCTGATGCCCTCTCTGCCAATGACCTCCGATTATACTTATTATACATCATACTCCTACAGTAGACCAACACCACTGCTGAGTAAAACTAACAACTATAAGCTTTACACTACAAGCCTAAAATATTGATAAAACCTTATAGGTAGCCTAATATATAATGTGTCCTTCATTCTAATGTAGTGGTTTAACTCACATAAAAGGATGAATTATCATTATAATGTGGAGGTTTACTTACATAACTCCCCTAAAAGGATGAATTATCAGGTTCATAATAAAAAACAATTTCTAATCAACAATGTTTCTAATCTCTAATGTCTACATTTCTGACTCCCATGCAATGCCCTAATAAGGAAGGTCTCTAAATGTCAAGACACCAACCAATGTCTTTCTGCTAGCAACAATGACAGGGATTGTGCCCGCTCTTATCACTTTTACTTTCCGTAGCCTGCTTCTGGTTTATGTATGTGCACCTGGCTGGTCTGACTATCTCTCTCTCTCTCTCTCTCTCTCTGTAGTGTCACAGCAGTGTCAGGTGATGGAAGAGCCATGCAGATGTTTGCTCAGGACATCACGTCCCTGCCTCTTTCCCAGCCATGCAATCAAGCGCTTTCATAACACTAGCATGGCCATAACGAAACTGACACTGCACATAAGCCGTTAATTGATGTGTCGTTCACAAAGACCCCTGACCAGGGTCAGCACTATAGATACATGGACCACGTGTCTGACACCTCTTTATCGGAGTGAAGCATCTCTCCAGAAACCTGTTTGTTGATTTCCCCCCACAACATTTGGGAAGAGCCCTTAAATACAGGTGTCTGATTGTCTGCCTTCCAATGCCAGGGAGTTCGAAGGTCTTAAGAGATACAAGATTTGTCAGCTTAGTTAAACTGGCTTACAGCCTAGGGCAAGTCCTCCCAGGTGACCTCTAGTGATCCACCAGTCAATCATGTTAAGAAGCATACAGGCCTCTGTATACTTGTGCTACATTTCCTCTGAATCATGAAAAATAAGGTGACAGTCATGATACAACTGTTGTGTTCTTTTGTCATTCTGAGTGTGTACATCACTGCAGAAGAGGAAAAACTCAAATATTGATAGAGACCTTTAGTTACTTACAGTAGGCTACACAAGTCCTCTGCCAACAGAACATCTGCCTACAAGACGCCCACACTATGCAAAAATCATGCATACTAACATGGATAGACGTCAATACGTGAGGAGAATTTTTCTTGATTATACATATGATTACTATGTCGTTAGATACGTTGTATACACTTACAACACAACACCCACTCCCCAAAACGGGCACTCACACGCACACACGCGCACACACGCACACACACGCACACACACACACACACAGCAAAACAAGCATCGTGCCAAACGGTAAAAGAAATGCTGACCCAAGCATTAACTCAGTAAAACGAAAAATGGTTAGTTCAACCTACCTGGATAGACAATGAAGAGCAGTGCATATTTGTCATCTTGCTACCAAGTACCACAACCAGCTAGCTAGCTAGCAAGCAAGCTAACAAATGTCCTGTGTGTTAACAAAACCACTTCTTGCGGGATCCCAAGTCTAAAGACTAAAACACTTCCTTTCATTTTAAATGTCAAGATCAAGGCTATTGTTTATTCGTCATGTATATAGCACTGATTAACAAACTGATAAATGTCATGAATATCTTTCCAGTGATAACCAAGAACCTCTTACAAATGAGCAAAGCCGTGGCGTTCATACTGACGCTAGAACCGGACTCATCTATGCTAGCTAGCAAACCATATCTTGTCTCTTCTCCCCGGCGCTACCCTTCTCTCAGTCCTTTGCGCTGACATGTCACCTAATTTCTCTCAATTATTGTAACACGGTTAAAAAAAACATAAGGTTTAGCGTTAGTAAGAATGCCGTTTTCTGTAATTTCATATTCCGAGTTTACACCCCCGCACTACGCAAAGCGACCAAGAGGGTTAGCCATAACCGCTCAATACAGCCCGAAGGCCCGATCTTCAGCCTAAGAAGAGACACCAGCTCGGCCCAACAATCAGATATGGATGCCTACAAAGCGATGACAACCTGGATATGATCGTTCTGTTTAACGCTTTATATGTCTTCTTACCTTAGCTTTTGTGATGACATGTGTAGCTAGTTTAACGACGGCGAAATTCCCCTTGCCGATGGTCCGCTCGATTTCGTAGTAGCCCACTCGGGCTGGGGGGGGCCTGCTGCCTGAAGGGTGGCCAGGGTTAGTGATGCACCCCGTTGCCGGGGAAGGTCTACCGGGGTGGTTGACCCCGGGTGATGGCTGTGCTCGGTTCTGGGCGCTGATACCTGCGGCCGGTCGGCTAGAGTGCGTAATCCCGGCCGCAGCGGACCCAGCTGCACCTCCGCTTGACACGGCCGCCATCTTCTTGCCTCTCTGCGGGAACAACAAGCAGCCTTGCGCAGCGCGCACCGCGGGCACGCCCCCGCCTTGCGTCATATTACGTAGACCAGCCCTCCGCAGCGCCCTCCCTAGGATGTAACTATAGCAACTACCGGCGTAACAATGACTTCATTCCTTCGAAAACGCACATTGTCGTCGCCTTGGCGACCGATCCTCACTTCGTCACATCATCCAAAGAATAAAATACCTTTTATCATATACTGTACGGATTTCACTGATTCTTAAAATATTTAGCTATATACTTCTGTATTTAACAGCGGTGACAATCCTTTGTGAAGTGCTTGTATCAGTGGAGAAAAAAAACACTATGCATTACCATGACAACAAAAGTGTCCCTGCCTGCCTCCTCTCTTGCCCCTCACCCTAGGGAACGCGCCCTGCTGGCAGGAATGTGAGCGGCGTGCACGCGCATCTCATGCACACGCTGCAAATACAAAGGAAAAGGTTCAGGGTAAGCAACCTGAGAAACAAAAAATCCTGCACTGAAATACACATTTAGAGTAAAGACGGGCAGAATAATTTCTTCAGAGATAACAAACTAGGCTTTTTCATTTTCTTCAAAAGTTGATCCTTTGGCTGACAACCTGACCTTGAATGAATTACTGCCAATAGACAATGCTGTATTTTGTCGTAGGCTATACTCTGCCAAGTCAGACAAATGAAAGTGGGTTTGCAGTTTTGGGGGGTGGTGGTCTACATGTAATTATACTGTCCAGAGAAGTGGTTGCATGTTGTTTAAGAAGTTGCCTGGTTGACTGAGTAATCCTGCTTGGAGCAACACCCCACCTGGACTCAGATGGACATTGTATAGGTACAAAACTAAGGTGACATTCCTTGTACTTTCCCATCAATAGTGTTTTTTTTTGGTTGAGGTTTATTATGTATTATGTAAGCACATACTTTTTGCAATAAACTTAATTCAGTGCATTTTGCTAGCATGTGACTTTTTTGTATTATGTTATATCTTATCTAAATTTCATAATTTTTTACAAAGTAATTTCAACTACTCCCTAGGGTAGCTTTGCTGTAGTTCAACTTCTCCCAGCGTGAAGTAATTGGTAGCTTGCAAAGTTACTTTCCAAGTAGCTTCCCCAACACTGTGTTTGAATATACCGGCATTTAGGACTCGAATATAAAATAAGATGGCAATGCAGGCTATCCAGACCATACACATACAGTACAGATCCAGACTATAGTGGCGTCGTAAGGTCCAATCACTCTGGACTATAGCCCCGCATAATTTAAACCTATCCCCGAGTTTTGCCCTGAAAACTGAGGTGTTTATAGCAAAACAACAGACAGACTGTGTAACAGAGTGGAGCTTGACTTCCGAAGGAGGGGGGAGTAATCAAGCGCCGCACAGTGCACACAAGGTTAGAAGACGTGCACCCAGATTTTAAAAAAAACAACAACAAACCTTCTTGGCTGTTTCAAGCAAATTTAAGGTAAATCGTTCGAATTATGTTGATGCCAAAAAAACATTTACTGATGTGACTATATAGCAACCCAGGCTAAATAGCCCTTACACCTGCGGTGAACTGACGGCCAAGTCTGTCAAGTGAAGGTCTCTCCCTCTCTCGGGTCAGTTAAGTTCAAATAGACTTGCTTTATTGACATGACCATTGCCAAAGTGCACGCGGGGAACAAAACACATATAGGCTATACAGGGATACAATAAATAAGTAAAAGAAAAATTATTTTCTGTTTGGTCACGCATGTTATATTAAGATCTAGGTAGATACACCTTCCCAACCGACTAAAGCTGATCTCCCTTCAAAAAAGAAAAAAAGGCAATGAGCCTCAGGCAAACTTTACTTAGCCCCCGATCTTATCAATAGCTAGAAACGTCCCCTAAGCTATATTAGGCGTATCCTGATTTGTGACCTATCCTGTCATGTGTAAACTACAGGTATAAAATAACTCATATGAGAAGTTAGCTTAATGAACCAGTCCGGGAATGAGTTGGTAAATATTTTAGCAGTTTTATCATCTCGTAACCCTAAAACAGACTGGGGAACATCTCTTCAGTCCACGACTCTTTCGAGGACATCATGTTGTATGACCAAAACGAATAAACAGCGACATCTGCTGCTCGTTAAACGACTAGACTACAACCTCGTCGCTTGGTCGTAGGCTGTGGTGTCGGGAAAGTGCGCTAGAATTACCCCTCTCTTCTTTGCTTGCATCTTCCTCCTAACCATCATCACCGCCACCAGTGTTCTTAGTGCAATGGAACATCACTAAACAAGTAAAAAAACACTAATCTGCATAATGGAAAATACAAATGGAAAGTTCTAACAAATCACCAAAACTACAACTTCAAACGTACTGAAATGGTTTTAAAGCACAATCAAATATGTGTTTTCTTTACTTTCTCTCATACAAGAACCCTAATCTATCTGATGGGGTGTTCTGGAACCCTTAAGGAATAATAAAGACATATTTTTGGAGAGTGCTCCATCCAGATCCTTTGGCTATAAAACTTTTGGGTAGTGTTTGGGTTGGGTTAAAAACTATAGAGGATAAAAGGAGTGTCATCAGAACCATAGTTTTAAGATTTCCGGCTGTTTACTCATCTCCTTGGGGTTAATCTTTACACTGTGAGGAGAGCATTAACAGACATGTGAGAACTGTCATCCTGGTCATGTGCACACTGCACTTTGCACTGTTACAAGGGGGAAACAACACAGGCATACGCTGTGCTGCATCTAATTATCATGTCCACTTCTTTTTGTGAAAAACCGGTAAGATGATACAAATATTTCAATATTGTAATTACAATATATAAGTATAATTTCAAAGGGTAATGTTAATCAATAACATCAACCACTCAACCACCACAAAATCCATCTTATGTTTGGTATTGTTCTGCTTATATGGTGGTAGACTTTTCATTTCAATCTCAATACAATTTTTTTTCTTAGGATATAATGGAGATAACCTTTAAAGTGTTGAAGTTCATGCTTCTCTCTTTGCCTTGGTGGACGAGTGACCAAGTTGCACAGGCCAGTCCATTCACCCTCTGTGAGTGGAACTTTCCACAAAAGCCTAGTGAGAATGAAAACACAGCAAACCACAGCCTGCAAGTAAACTGCTCAGGGCTGGGCCTCGGGTCTGCGCCTTCAACCCTGCCCTCTCAGATTAAATCCCTGGATCTGAGTTATAACAACATAACTGAAATCAAGCGGTTTGACTTCACACACCACTTATGTCCTATCTCCCAGCTCATCCTCAGCCACAACTCCCTTGGAAAGATTGATGACGGGGCTTTGTCCAGCCTGCACGGACTGCAAGAACTGAATCTCAGCAGCAACATTCTTGGGGTTGTGACAGAGGGAATGTTTCAGGGACTAAGGAACCTCAAAGTGCTTGATTTGAGACATAACCAACTACGATGGATCCACAAGATGGCATTTACTGACCTGGCCAACTTGGAGGACTTGTGGCTTCAGAACAATAACCTTCGTACTGTCCCAGACGGTAAGAGGTGACTTGATAATATTTAGTATTCCAGCTTTATACGACACCAAGTTGATCAACAGATGTTTTGTGATGAGAGCATGAGTTGAAGTTATGAATTCCACAGTAGTAATTTAATATAGCCTATAGCTTTTTTATTATCTCTCTAAACTCTATACTTATCACCAGAGTAAAAATATAAAGAAAATAATCTTTATTTTGTTATTATTTCAGCCATTAACGTACTGACTGGACTGAAAACTTTGTCATTGGGAACCAATAGTCTTTCTCAGCTGCTGGCTGGAGATCTCAATCACTGCCCAGATCTAAAGATACTACAACTGGAGGACAACCAGATCTCAACTTTGGCTGCTGAAGCATTCCAAAACCATGAAAATCTGAAGGTGATGGCATCTGAATATTACCAGATGAAGTGATGGGAATTGATGTTTGATTCATGAATGTAGCGTAGATCGTACCTGCAAAAGTAAACAAAACTCAAAATGATAACATAACGATAAGGTTATAATGGGCTTACAAACTAATGGCAAAACCATTTGAGTTTGTCAGTGGCAGAAACAAGCCATTTATCTGTTGACTCCAAGGTTAATATAATGTAGAATAGGTCAATATAGGTCCAAATATATTCTGTTCCCTAACAGAGAGTTGATTTAAGTTTCAACCAGCTGGGGGAGCTCCACGACACCACGGTGAAGTTTCTCTGGGAGCGGGGAGTCGACCTGCGTCTCCATGGCAACCCCCTCAAATGTGACTGCGGATCTGAGCAGACGAGCGGGGGTCCTGTGTGGCTGACTGATGGGGTGTTGTGCCAGGGGACATTCGGATCCCTGCAGGGGGAGAGGGCACCTCTGAGGGTCCATACAACAGTCGTCCTTACTGGGGTTCCAGGGAAGTCTCTGACGATGCCGTGCAGGGACAATTACAATGGAAGTGAGTCCACCACTAGAGGGCCTTCTTGTCAAATATCTTCACGTCTTGAATCGTTTGCATTTTTTTGCTTGTATACAGTAGAAATAGTCTTGATGGTAGTGTATCATAATGACGGGTCTAAAATCAGTACTAGCTCTATTGTGTATATCTGAAATGAGAGCATGTACACAACCGGTCTAAAGTTTGGAATCACCCAGAAATGGACAGAGTTCCAGGAAAACTCATATTCTATCAATCAAATCAGGTGCAGAATTCATTGAAAATATAGTCAAGACATTGAAAAAGTTAGAAATAATGATTTCTGATGAAATAACAATTTTGTGGTTGAAAATTTTATTTCATCAAAGAATCCTCCATTTGCAGTAATGACAAACTCTGCAGCATTACAGCTTGACTGCTTCTTCACTAAATAGATCTTACATAATTTGGAGCAACTGGGTCTGGGTGCTGTAGGATCAAATTGGCTCTAGTCAAGTGCCGTCTACAAGGTATGGCATGGCATTAAAGTTATGTTAAAATGAGGTTATAGCCTTCCTTGGTAATGATTTCTTCTTCTCTTTACAAAATACATACTTTACTAGCACCAAACCCTCAGTCCATCTTATTTCCTCTACCATACTTGCGAGATGGTGTCAAGCACTCCTCCAGCATCTTTTCACTGCGATCCAAACAACGCAACATCTTCCAAGCAATATCTGTTTCCTTTCGCCAATGTTAGTCTTTTCCTTTCCTTGGCCAGCCTCAGACATGTGATTTTCTTTAAATTCTTGAAGGCCAACATTCCAGAGCTTATTTATTTCTGACGAGGAGACTAGTGTTTTATGGGTACTATTTACTCAAGTCAAGGACCTGTAAAGCAGCTGGTGTAGCTTGCAGTTTTACTTTCTTCGAACAATATAATATAATGTATTGAAGCATTTCTGAAGAAAGCTCTTCCTCTTTGACTTTCCTAGACCATAATCAATTCGATAAGTGCTGATGCTCTCAATACTCAAGTAGCACAAAGGCCAGTTTTTATTGCTTCCTTAAAAAGCACAAAAGTCGCACACATGTAATAGCAAAAGGGGTTTCTAAGGATGAATTAGCCTTTTTACACAAGATTATTTTGGATAAGCTAACATAATCTGCCATGGAAACGCAGGATTGATGGTGGCAGAAACTGGGCCTTTCACATCTATGTAGATATTCCATTCAAAATCAGCCATTTCAAGCTGTGGTCTACACTGTCTACACTATATTTCTGATCAATTTATGTTATTTCAACAACAAAAGCAGGGACATTTCTCAGTGATTCCAAACTGTTGAACATATTCTGATGAACATGATGATGTGCATATTCTGATTAACAACTAAAACTTTCCCATTCTCACACGCAGGAATGGTTAAGTATTGGAAGACCCCTGTCGGATGGCTGACAAGCCGAAGCTCCTGTGACAGCTACAGTGACATGAAATGCCTCTGCAATGGAAGTCTGACTATACTGAACTTTAGCTGCCAGTACAATGGGCTTTATTACTGCTTTCAAGAGGACAAACAAGAAAGAGTCATCATCCCATACAGAGTTCTAGCACTGGGCTCCTGTCAGAATCCCATGCGTAAACCAAGGTTGTCCAGAGAAGTTAAGGTTGACACACAAGACACAGTTTCTGATAGTCACTTCACAGCTGCTGTGACATCATCTGTGTTGGTGACCTTTCTTGGAGGGTTTGCCCTTGGCACGTTCAGCAGATCCCATCTCGTCAGATGCCTGCAGAATGCAAAGTCACGTTTACAACTAAAAGGGGGCAATCGCCGCAGGACCTCAGAGGACAACACTGACCAAATCTCTATGAGGACAAGCCCCTCGGGATTCAACAGCTCCAACTTCAGGAACGAGATCTCCCTGGATGGTGATGACGCGAGCACAACACACTCTTCTCCTGTCAAAGCTCCAAGGAGCTTCCGCTCGAAGAGGGAGCAGGCAGAGGAGAGTGCACACCAGGAGGACGTTGACAGCCAGGAAGGCTCCAGCAGTGCAGTTCCATCCAACAGAAATCAGGAACCTCCAGGAACAAACCTCCCACCGGATGACCAGGTGCCACCAAGGCCGGCAAGACGGAGCAGAGTGATTAAGCTCTACAACTACGATGAAGAGGGCCATCATTATGGCCACATCAGGGACCCAGAAGGGGACATTGACGGTGCACCGCAGCCTAAGCAGAGGGTACGATCTCTGAACCGCCTTAACGCCATCATGGGCTCCGTGGAGACACCAGACCTCAGCACACACACACATCTGCAAACACAGCCAGACCCAGAGTCCGAACTGGGCCAGTCAAGTGAGGAGGGATCAGTTGAAATCTGAGGCTGTGAAAGTGATCCCATTCGTAATGTACTATCCTAATCACAAGTTGAGACTTTGTACACATCTATTTTGTCTCAATAAATACAATACAATTTCAATAAATACAGACTTTGATACAATTTAATTCTTTATTTTTCCTTTGAAAACACTATAAACAAGGTAAGACTCGAAAAAGGAAAAACAAAATATTACAGAAACAAATAAATTGCCCAGTAGATCTTACAACACTGGCTATGTAACCATTGCAACAATATGCAAGACATACGAAAAATAGTTCCCCCTTTTAGGTTTGTCCTTCTTCCTGTACTGAACTTCTTTTTTTCTTTTTAATTAAACACTGAAGAAGTCTCTTAAGAGCATATTTCACTCTCACCTTCCACTGAGACAGAGGAGAGGTGACCCGTGGGAGGTGTGTGTTGTGTGTTTTACTTAAGTTACTTATTTCGTTTTTGTCGGAAGAGAGGGAGAACATCCTCCTGTGTGCTTCGTCTCCTCAAATGGCACGCTCCCCTCTTCCGCTATAATGCCGACCGAGCCTTCTGCCACTCCACAAACTCATCCAGCAGCACGGGCCCTAGGGCAAGGTCATGAAAACAGCTGGGTTAAAAGAGAGAATCCAGGCCATCAGAGTAATGGAAGGCTCATTTTGGAAAATGTGACAATCTACCAGTGCCTTATCTAATTGCCTGGTTTCGGTCATCTACATCAACATCATATCACTTAAGGGATGATGGGAAAATCAACTAAAAAGGATTTATACTTAAACTTTAGTAATGAATAATCAATAAAAAAACTTGAAGTAAATCCTTTTAGTGTCAGTGATCAAGAGACAAAGGACAGAACAGAAAGACAATACAAGAGAATAATTCTGATGACTATTAGGAAAAGTATAAGACACTCACAGGCTCCGTCCTCATCATAGTTACTGAGGTCAGCATTGACAGTGCGACTGAACTCTAGAACGTTGTACCACTGGTCCTTGTTCATAACTTTATACTTGGATTGCTATGGAACAAAGACAACAGGATTTTCATCCAACAACACCCTAAAAACAGTCAAACACACACCACAGTAAGTCTGTGCAGTTTCTAATGTGAAAGTGTAATCTTCGTAAAAAAAAAAAAAACATTCCCTATGCATGTCGTGAATCACCTGCTGGCAAATACCACATACCTCCAAGAACTGATGAAAGACAGGGAATAAGGGCCACGTCCTTCCTAAGATTAAAGCTAGCATTGATTTTGCTGTGTCCATATCCAAACTTCTCTGGTCTTTGTCCTGCAGAGAGGGGAAAATGTACACGTACAGTGTTTGTCTCTTTTATACAAAGGCATTCTAAAGCATGCAGCAATAACACAGTTCTCTTACTCATAATCACACCAAATAATTTCATACAATATATCTATAATGAATAATCACAGTTGATAAAGAGTCCTCACCCGAGCAAAATCAAAGGCATATCTGTAGATGTGCCTGAACACTACACTGTCGTTGAGTTGAGACCTTAAGTAGTCCAGCTTGCCTTGTACCCTCTCTGTGCAGTCGCATCTGTGATGGAGCGGGAAAAGAACGGGATTAAAGCCATGCATTGAGATTACATGTACACACAGACTGATACCTTGATAGGAACAGAGGCAGGCACTTACTGCAGTGAGGTCATCCCCTTTAGCCACTCCTCTTTAGTGAAGAAACCCATATTTTCTGCCTCTAGTTTCCAAGCCAACACCAACATTACAATCTGCAAAGGCAATGAGAAGTTGTGCACACAAATTAGGTGAGAATCTGGTTAGAATATATCTATATATAAAATTCATCAATATATTATTTTATTTGCTTTAACTTAGTTATGTTGGCTACAATGTTAATAATAATAACTAGTAGTTACAGAGAAAGCTTTCAAGCTACTTCAGCAAAAGAAAGTGATGTCTGATAGTTTGATTTTGGTAACCAACATGTCTGACTGACAGACTGGTATCATTTCTTTCCCATGTAGAAAAATACCATGGGGGCTTACATTCTCCGGCTCCACACCAATATCTTCACAAAACTTCTCCATTCCCTCTGGTCCCACCACTTCATCTGTACCTAAGAAAGGAATCGATTACAAGACTTAAAGGTTTAAGGTTATAGAACAAACAGAGCCTCCATTAAAGAGGTTTGTCTCTGTCTTACTATACCAAAATCTAAGCTTTGTGTAAGACTGTAAGATACTTGTTTTAATATAATATTTTGTTTCATGCTTCCATTATTAATGTGTTGCATCGGCAAATTACCTGCATATTCATAAAACCAGGCGAGGCACTTTTTATTGGAGAACTGATCCTCTGGGTTTATCAGTCTACTTGATGTTTGAGTTCTGCAGTAACTAAAGAGAATTTGGGGAAATTTTAAGTAATAATTTAATGACAATTAATGATTTACAGCAAGTGTTCAGCAAGGTAATGGAAAATTCCTTCCAATAATTGTAATTGTTTAATTCTAGAGTTTGCATAGCAATGGCAATGCCCATTCACACACACTCACATGCACACACCGAATGAAGCAATGCCAATGATGAGGGCCTACTTGCTAACTTTTCTAATGAAGTGTACTGTTGTGCAAAATATCATGACCACCATTTTAAAAAGCCAAACAAATTTACCTGGTAATTTTACACTTTCTAAGACCAGAGTCGTCGGAACCAGAGGACTTTCTCTTCTTTTTCACAGGCATAATGGAGTCACCAAAACGGTTGGCTATTTGTGCTGGCTCTAGAAAATTTCAGGAAAACGTAACGGCTCGGATTGACGTCAAGCTCCTCAAGCGTCTCAAGGCAGAGCACAAAATAACATAGACCTGGTTAACCTTACCAATGTATCTACGATCACCGTACCCATTCAAGTCTACCAGGTTCTACAATAAAAAGAAGAGGACGTTACCTAAAATTTGTATGGAAAGAAAACAGGTACAGAAAACATGCACAATGAATGTATCGCCCAAAGCCCTGACAGCTGCAGCGGTCTTTTGTCTACTGCAAACACTGACAGAAAATGCAAAACCATCCACTTACGAGTTGGTCCAGTGTTTGAGATACCTTCTTTATATCAGCCAGTCCGAATAGTTTTTCCTGAAAGAGAACGTCTCAGACAATTACATGGCTTGTGCAACATGGGAATTCGCGGTAATGCACCAAAATAGGCGTTTCCTAATGTACAAGATGTTCTCCATTCAAATGGTAAGACAACATCTACTTGCGACAGTAGAACCGACGCATAAAAACGTTTTAAAACTGTACATTTGACAGTTGGGGCAGCTGTCAATTAACGTACCGGTGATCAGATGATATCCTCAAATCCTACGATGAGAGACACAGCTAGCACATGAAATGTTATGATTGGCTAAAGCACGCAGGACAATCAGCTAACATTAATGCCTTGAAGTACAAGTGGCGGTGCTGTCAGCGGCCCCTTAACTGCACCCCATACACACATTTAGTCTACAACCAAATTAAATATGCACCATGGTTCGAAGCGGTCCTGCAGAATCACGGATGCCTGTCCTTGCCGTGAAGTAGCATTACAGACAACTGCGTCACTAAATGCATTGATGCTAAGCGGGCGACGTGACGCTAGCTTCCTCACCTGCTAGCAAGACATAAAACTGGAAACTATTCCGCGGGGTACAGACCCTGTATGACTGTTGGCATTGCTTATTCTTACTTGACATCTATTGTGTACACTCGAACAGTGTTTTTTGAATGATCAGTGAAATGAAACCAGTCAATATATGTCAATACACAATGTCAATATATTTGACAGAACAATTTAACACAAATGTACTCTATACCAAACATTAGCAAGCGCTATATAAACAATCGCCTAATATATCTGTCTATTTGTTGGCCTGTCCTTGGTTTATCATACAAAGATAGCAGGCAAAACTGCTTTTGACTTAATATTCGCTAGGTAGCAAGTGACGTAAGTTAACTTGCGTAAACAAGTACATTTTCTGATCA
The DNA here is from genome assembly GCF_900700415.2 of Clupea harengus. Lineage (NCBI taxonomy): Eukaryota > Metazoa > Chordata > Actinopteri > Clupeiformes > Clupeidae > Clupea > Clupea harengus. The sequence continues at coordinate 13,033,157 of NC_045160.1, read as the reverse complement.
ACTAAATTGTATGTTAGCTAATGTGGTTAAATTAAGTCACAGCAATTGAGTAAATCATGTGGTCGGTAACATAAACTTCACTGTATCGCCATCCTATTGAGTTTACTCCTAATGTACATTTCTAAGGCTTGGGACCTATTTAATGACAAATTAATGGTAAGCAACTAACCGCTCAGAGCCTTATACGTATTAACTAGGTGCTGAATCCTTCCCTTATTACGCTAATGTTAGACAATCTGACGAACAAATGATAACTTCCAAGGCTTTCATGGCCATTTTCTGCAGACTGCAATTACCAACTAGCTTTACAGTAACATCTCACTAGCGTGCGTCCTGTTTGATTAATGTTAACATTACCAAGCCACAGCTAACAAGTGAAAGCTAAATGTCGATCATAAAACTGCAGGCCTAAATCTGACCGACACAATATTAGGTGCCGTAGGTTACGTGCTAGCTATGCTAACTGTTCACGTAGGTTTTCAGTCACAACTAACATCTCTTGCAAACAAATCTGGCCACAGAACCTTTGACGTTAGCTAAAAAGCTCACTGGTCATTACCTACATATCTCATAATAAACAATCTATCGAAACATAGTTGCACATAATTGTATAAGCTGAGGTCTGTACATAAACATCTTAGCCAGGTTAACCTGCTAAAATTGCTTAAAATATATAACGTTAGCTATGCTAGCTAACTCTGCTAGCTAGCGTTATCTAACCGGTTGGCATGCAACTTATTATTCACTAAAGCTAGCTACTTCATTCATGAATAACGTCTGTATTTTAGTACAGTTTAGTTATAGATGGACAGGGTATTGATAGAAGGAAGAGGTATTCTCAAACCTTGAATTTCGTTATGAAAATGTCCTTTTATAAGTATTCACAGAAGTCAGTTCATGGCGAACGGTTCACTTCAACTGATGTGAAAATAGACAAGCTTGCTAACAACAATGTGAATAAAACGACATAAGAAATCGTCAGAGTAATACATTTCCGGTGTCATTTCCGGGGACGTCACAAGCACGCGACACTTCCCTTTCATCTTTAAATGTATAAATAGTAATAATTGGATGTGTGTGTACGCACAGGCGATGCATACCCATTGACTATTTGCAAAACCATTATGTTTTTAATAGGTGGGTGAATATATTCCTATTCTCTTGCGCACAATCATTAGTACAAGTGGACTACTGATTGTGTTTTAATTTTAATATATCAAGGCCTATATTGAAATGTAGTTTTAACTGATAGCCCTATTATTTGCAGTCTTTATATGAATACAATGTGGCTGTCAAAGACACCGCTATAAATTATCTTAAAATAATTTCTACTTCTCCAGTTTGGGGTGAGCTTATTTATTTCAAAATCGTCTCTCAAACACGTTGCACATTATATGTTGATGATATAGTATAATTCTTTTCATCAAGTCTAGAATGAAGCACTTTATTCCTTTTTAAAACCTGGTAATGGAATATTGGGTAATGCAGGCTGTCACAGAACAGGAAAATGCCATTGGCTTTGCTTCTCTTCTGGTTCAGTGAATAATCCTGCCTGAATGGGAATCATCCAGCCATGGAAATCAGTGTTTTAGCAATCACAAAACAGTTCTAAAACGATTGAAAGAATATACTTCATCTCCAAATATTATTGCATTTAATTTACTCTCAATCAGAACGATTTAAAATTTTGATAACTAAATAGAGAACTACTATGTCTTCCAACAATTGACCATTAAAACACAACATCGTACTCGGCAGTTTTGACCAAAAATAAATCACTTCAAGAAATAATGATTAACATAACTTAAGTTTGTTATTCATAATGTGCCTCCACCACCCTATTCATCTTATTTGCAACACAATTTCTCATGACATACACAAAGCTATAGTAGAGACTATTAATAATACAAAACTAAAGGCATGTTTGGGATCTCAAAATATTTATTTTTTTATGTGGATGAAACCAATCCCAATTCATGGGCAATTTACAGCTTAAACAACTTTGGCAGGAAAATACTTTCAGGCAAATTGAAAATCATTATTACCACCAAGGTTTTAAAAAAGAAAAAAACTGAGTACATTTCAAATGGGTATAGCATTACTTGTCAGTTCCGACCATAAGAAAGTACTGCAAAAAAAAAAAAATTTGACAGACACCACTGCCCTTATCACCTGTACAGAACATTGCATAGCAATAATGCCTTCAGTTTTATGAATTTGCAAGTAGGCCTCAATATGTTAAAGGCAACAGGCTTTGAGCTGCAATGTATATTCCTTAAATTTGTTAATTGATAATGTGACAAAATGGCAAGTTCCTAAAATTACTGATAAATGTCCTTAATTCACAATCCAAGTTCAAGGTCTTCTAGTTCCTTCAACAGCTGTGCTTCCTTTTGCACTTTATCCATCTATGGGGAAAATAAGTAAAATATGAAAACATTCATCATCATAAAAGCTAACAAGGACCAAGGAGAGTTAAACAGAAGCAAAAACACAACAACCTCTGCACCTGTGTCAACTATTTTAGCCAAAACTCACAGATAAACATTGGACTGTTCAGATGTAGTTTTGCCAGGCCCTTTTTTTATCAGCTTTCTTAACTGATTTAACTCACTGGTTTCCCTTTAGTTTATCAGATGTGGGCTCTACCTCGGTTTATCAAAGAACCACATCCACTGCGCATCTCTGACTGTTAGGAGAGTTGTGGCTGTGCTGTGGGGACTCCCTCACCAAGAATGAATATAGGCCAAGTAAAAATTCATGAAATTACCATTCTATCGTATTCTATGAATATTTTGATCAGTCACTGTAACGGTGCGGCTGCCCGTTACCGTGTCGGTAATGCATTACGGGGCTAAAACACACACGGGAGACAACGCTGACTACATGCACACAGTTTATTTAAATACAAACAGCCAGTATAGTTGACTACGATCGGGACCGCAGATGGGACGTACAACCACCGAACATACCGGGACTGAAAGGCCACCACAACGTGTGGGAAACGTTGTACAAGGCTGGACAGTAGCGGAGTGCTTGCCGTGCGGGGGAGTGTTTACTTCCAGATGCGACACAGAGGAGCGACCCGAGAGAACGTCGGGAAGGACCTTTGAACTGTGAGGGCATGGAACGTCCAACGTGAAAATGGCTGTGATGAGAGGGGTGTGTAGGGTGTGATGAATAATAATTGATTATTGATAGTAAATTATAGTATTCGATTGTCTGTGTGTAAACCCGTAATGAGTGCTATAGAGATATGTATTTCACTGATAGTGAGTTGGAATAGGTATTTGTTATTTATTGATTTTATTACGATGTGTTTAATGGTTTAGGCCGGGTAATTAAATACCGGCGCAAAACAGGTCTGGGGAGAGCGACGAGTCTGAGGGGAACAACTTCCCACTCCTGTAGACGGAGAAGTTAATTGTTTAGATTGGAGCGCGACACCTATGTTAAGTTTACTCATGATTATTAAGAGTTTATCTATGCATTTGTGGAGCTGAATTGTTTAGGGCTTATTTATTTATTGAGATTTATGGTTTGGAGTTTTTGTTTCCTTTTTTGGTTTTCTCCAATCTGGCGTGTTTTGCCTACTCTGAACGGATTAAACATTTGCCATTTGCCACCAAACATCAGAGACACTGCCTCCACTTCTTTGATACATCGCCGCAAGGCCGGCCATCCTATAGTCACATTGAATTCGGTAGACATCCTGCATAAATACCGGTACAACAATGGTCAACTGTTCTACTACCATAGCAACTGAACCCTTACCTGATTCTTTTGTAGAGGTTTACCAGATGCTTGTTGTTCCTTTAATTCTTCAATTGCCTTCAATTTCTGTAGAAACAAAGCAACAGAGACAAATGGGTAAAGGAAAAATGAATAATTAAGCCAATAACACTCAATGTGGTGGATCTGTGACAGGAAGTTACACTCTGTGAAATCTGGCGTATGGAGTTACCCTAACAAGACCCCCACCATTGGATGGATTACAAAAACAGTGATTATGCCGTTTATATCAAATTTCTCTTTCAACGGTCTTTCATTCCTGCTATCTTTGCAGAGTGGAATAACCATCCTATGTGGGTCTCTCATTTTGATAGGAGCCTGATCTTGTATGCCTGCAACAGCTTCCCAGAGGTGTTCCCAAGCTGGAAAATTCAGTCACTTCAACAAAACAACTAATGAATTGCTGGGGTTTTCTTTTAAATCCCACAAACCACGACGTTTACTTCTCTGGTAACAGCACAATTATTACAAACATGAATAATTCCATACCAATTAAATAAATATAACATTTATTCACCTTTTTAACATTTTTGATCTTCTTGTCAAGCTCAGGGTCCCCTGAGGAGACGGCCGCGGGAGCAGGATCCGCTGGGGTGGTACTGGGCTCAGGCTGCGTCTGTGGTTCATCAGTCTTTTCCTGCAGAAATCAAACGTAAGAAGCAACAGCGATGACCACACAGAAAACATTGCAACAAAGGACCACCACTAAGAGAAGGTTGACGAGTAGAATCTTTAAGGGATCTCTTTCCAAGCCATAGGCCATGTTCAGGCTGCAGGCAAATCAAATGTATGTCTCAAATCAGATCTTTTGAGACGACTTTCAAGCAGATCGGATTCGAATTTCCGCAGATCGGATTTCTTGAGTTCAGACATCACCAACCTATCTGCAGGAGTTGCTGTGGTAACGACGAAGGCATCAGTCACTACAATAAGTTCTTTCTAGCTTTGCCTGTACAGAAGCCTCCCCTAAAAGTGCCAGCAGACCATTTATTTCAGCATCTGTCCACTGACTGTTGCACTCCATATTGTCATGTTGACACTCCATAGCGTTAAATCAATCAATGTAAGTTCTTCTGCATTTTTCTTTTCAATCAGTTAAGTTTTTTGGTGCTCTGCTAATAGCTGCATGAATTCCAGCACTCCGGTCACTCGATTTGATGTTGTCATTGTGTTGCGTTGCGAGTGGCGCAAAAGACATTTTAAAATCCGATTTGAGAAGCCAAAGTGTCCCGGACTGAGACGCATCTGTAGAAATCCGATCCAGTCACATTTCAAACCACCTCTAAATGTGATTTTTGCTAATCAGATTTTGTGTGTTTTCTTTTGCTGTCCAGAAAAAATCAATCTGGATACAGGAAAAAAATCAGATTTGGGCTAGCAGTCCGAACAAGGCCTAAGAGCCCATGGAGTTTCTAGACAGTACATTATACTCTAAGGGAGGGGAAATAAAAAGAAGCGAATATATTTTGTCTGTACAGTTCTGTACAGTGTATCTTCTGGGACTTCCTGAAATGTACTACTACACAAAACTACACTGGTGAAAAGCACAAGTACCTGCTTGGATGCTTTCTTAGCTTCTCGTTTCTTCTGATTCTTTAGCGCTGATTTGGACAATGGTTTGTCCCCTCCAGGCCTCATGCTTTGTGGTGGCTCTTCCTCATGCTGACGAAGAAAAATAGTTAGTATTGAAATATACTACCTGTAATATACTGATGATATGTCGGTGGCGCTTGTAAAGCTTGAGCAGCTTGTAAAGACTATCAGATATTAACCTACTTAATGCGTCTTTCATGGATTGCTGAACTCAAACTAAATACATTTGCTTGTTCATTAAGTTGGAAGAATTTTAATAAATTTAGGTAACAATAGTTCAATAAGGTCACATTAAAGCTGACCGTCTTCACTGAACACTTGTTCTGCCAAATGCTTTAAAAGGGTCAGTGATGGGTATTGGTAAGGTAGGTCACTGACAAAATACCAACATGAATCTTAATTAGTGAAGAAACGCATGAGTCGTGGTAACATGGTCACAAACTGGTCACTCACCAGTTTGGAGGAAGCAGATACAGGTTTGTTGCGGAGGGCTGGCGGCCGGTATGCTTGTGCCGGCTTGGCCTCTGTGCTCCCCAACTCGCTCTGTGCAGCCTGGTACTTAATCGGCTTCTCCGGGAATATGCCTGCTGGGAAGGGCTGCCACAGCACCTCCAACAGCTCTGATCCAGCTGGTGTGTCGCACTTGTAGAGTACTGTGCCAGTGTAGTGCCACACCTTGTAGCCGTTGCTAACACGCAGTCGAGGGGCACAGGTGGCGGTGACAATGTGCTCCCCATCGGGGCACCAAAAGAAGTGCGTGGAATCGGCAGCCTGCGTCTTTGTCACCTGCTTGTATTTCTTCATGTCCCACACCTCCATGTGACCCTGCAGGTTCCCAAAGCCAGCCAGGACCAGGATGTGGCTCTGAGGACTGTAGTAGACTGCGTTGCGTGGACCTGTGCCGAAGTCGAAGACTGGGTCGCACTTGAGGTTGAACACAGTGGCCTTCGCAGGCATAAAGCCGTACACAGCACAGAATTCGTTTGAGTTGGGACTCCATGCGACATCGTAGATAGGCCCATTCTTTGCTGCTCAGGGGAGAGACCAAATGTAAGTTAGATCCAGTGTTTACACAATGTGCTTCACTTGCAGATATCTAGCATATGTTGACAATTTTCTAAATCACAGTATTTTGGTAATAATGACAACATTATACATGATAATTATGTAATTCAATATCACAACATGGAAAGAAAGGGGAAATGAACTCTTACGTAGCTGCACCACAGCACTCTCCCCATTGATGGCCACATAATGTAGGGTTTGCTCTCCGTAGTAGGATGCTCCTGTTTTATCCACCTCTACGCTTGCGGTCACCAGAACAGCAGACCCTAAGAGGAGACATGGAGATAGTTTCACCCTCCATTCATGGCCCCTTTTCTTCATGAAAACAGGCTAATTCAAATACCAATCTTTTGAGTTTAAAAAAAGAGAGACAAGAGACACAAGATTGACATACCTTTATTGTTCCAGAGCATTGTCACTCTGTCTGCCTTAAAGAAACTCTTATTGGCCAGAGCAGAGGTTGGCCCCCCAAAGTTTGGGTACTGGTAAAGCCGAACAAAAGAAGGGCCACCCTTGCTTCCAGGGACATAAACAGCAACCTAGAATGGATATGTGTATTATTATTTAACATGACAGATAGAAGAAGTAATTTAAATGCCATAACTACAAAATATGCATTTTTCAAATTACTACATACTTTGCTGGGCTTACATCCTGGGGACAAAGCAAATTCTGAAACCTTCTGTAAATGAAGTTTGTTGGCAATGGTTTCTGTAAAGAAAAAGACAACGTTTTGACTAGGACAACAATGGGTGGAAAAATAACATCTGCTTCCTCAAGCAATATGATTTGGCATGCCATGACAAAGAATATGAGATACTACTTACCAAAGTCATTCTCTTCAAAGAAGTGAAGCTCGTTGTTAACATTTCTGACTGCTATACTCTCATCATCAGCCCAACTTGGACACCTGATGGCATAATTAAGAAGAATAAAATAGCTACAAAATAATGTCTTTGGAAAGTGACATGCACAGTTGCCATACCATTATTGGTTCTGTTAGGTATGCAACATACTCTAACAACGAAACAATCATGGACTAACACGTCAGCTGTTGGTTTCTGTTGTTGTACAGCATACCCCAATACTCAAGGGCAAGTGTCACAAATTGAACTCATGAGCATTTAATCCTTAAATTAACTCACCATCCTTGCACTTTTTTCTGATAGAAAGCTTTGATGCACTTCCCAGTCTGTAGGTCCCATAACTGGAGGTTAGGGTCTCCCTGTGGGTTCTCCTGTGTTTCTTAAAATGGAGGCCGTGCATTACGTTATTACACATACCCCACAGATCTTACCATAGATAGATAAATAGCTTATGATAATGAACTTGATATTTAAAATATCTCCACTCTTGAATTAAATGGAGCTTAGGTCTGATCATTTTCTTCAAATAACATTCAGGGAAGAGATCATTCTGGCATTCTATGGCTTTTAATTTATAGGCACTTACTTGTGTACTGTTGCCATGTGGCGAGCACTTTATTCTGTGGAGAAAACTCCAAAAATGATGTCTTGGGAAGATCAAAATCCTGGACAGAGGATCCATCTGAAGTCTTCACAACGCTGACCCTACAAAATGAAAGGAAATGTTCTTAATACTTAAATGACAGAAAAAACAAAGTAAACATTCAGCAATAGCGAAATCTGAATATGCCTTACTTGTCACCATTGCACCAACTGAACAATGACCCATCTTTGCTGAAAGTCACGAATCTACCGGGAAGAGTGTCCCTGCAAAAAAAGAAAAATAACCTTGGAATCACTGCCACACCTCTGGAAGCATCCTGACTTGCATCAGCATGTATGAATATGCCACAGAGACGGACACTGAAAAGAGCGCAGCATTGGGTCTAACTTGGCCGTCATACCTCTGGAAAGCAGAGTATTCCGCACATTTTGGCGGTCCTTGCAGCAAAGACGTCCCGTCCGAACCACGGACTGAAAGGGCGAAATCGTGACACAATAATGGTTATCCTCATATGCTTCTAGGTTTGTACTGTGGCTCACCGAACAACGTAAACCATTGTAAATAGCCTGCGTATGCAACGACACACAATTGGGAGATATGGTTCAAATGTCATGTTACTTGTAATGTATGATGGCTATGTATTGTGAGTTATATTTCTAGCTAACTACACACTGACGACCACTGACTTATCAATCGATCAAATAACTGGGGTCTTAACAGGTAATATTACTTTTTAAGTAATTCACAATCTTTGTGCTGATGTTAAGCCTTGTCAAAAGTTCCCCCACAATAGACCTTGACAGTGCCTTTACAGTATTTACTACAAAATGAATTAACGCACCTGCGAGAAGAGGTATGGGAGGCGCCATGATGTAGCGGAAAAGGAATTCTTGGACGGAAATGCGTAAATAATCACGTGACGTTAACATAAAGGCACACGTATGCATTATAAGTGCTGACGAGTACATTTAATCAGAGACAGGACTGATTAAATCAATTATAAACTGTTTGGGTGTTAATGTAAACATATATGCAACTGATACTGATACAAAAATAGTTGAAAAAAAAAGTTTTAAAAGCCAACAGCCTGCACACCAAATTGGCTCATTGGGGTTGATTGTGGGAAAAAAGTTAGGCTCAGACTTTCACATAAATTATATAGATTTTTTTTCAACCCACAGATGATAAATAAATGTGTATGGAATGAATAAACATATAACACGTTTTAAAACTTTGGCGGCTGTAAGATCAATGGGTGGAAAGACATCTATTCGCCACGACCACGGAATCGGATAAGTGGGTGGAGCTGACTTAGGGTGTACGTAGACATCTCTGAGGGAACTTCATCAACTTCATCAATCGAAGCACAAGTCTTCAGAAGCGGCCAGACAGGACTGTCATCTTCCAGATTGTATAAAAGATCGCCACATAAACATTGCAATATGGTCGCCAAACAGAGAATACGCATGGCTAACGAGAAACACAGCAAAAACATCACGCTACGGGGAAATGTGGCAAAATCAACGGTAAGGCTTTAAATCTTCGAAAGTGATGTAGTTAGCCAGCTAACGTTAGCTGTTCAATTACCCTATGGTTCATTTCGACCGTCGATAGAAATCGTTATCTGAAAAATAATGTTTTCGTATGCTTTTAGCTTTTACTTAAACACATCCAAACGCAGAAAATGGGTTTGCTTCCCGTTCGAATAATCATCAATTTTTTTTCACAGCTTCCATTTGAAATAAGTAAACTAGCCTAGCCTACAATCTCCTAATTTGTGATGTTACTTGTAAATATCCATTTTATCTAGGTATAACACAACTTTTCTTTCAATAAGCATGTTAAAGTTGAATGAATTGTAGTTCACTTCACTAAACTACTACCCTGTATTGTTAACTTAACACTATCGTTTTCTTTTCATGTTCCCCTTAAATGTGACGTATTCATTTTTTTTTTACAGAGGGCTGCAGACGAGAAAGTGGCAGTAGGACCATGGCTTCTTGCATTATTCATATTCGTCGTCTGCGGATCAGGTATACAGCTGAAATCGGTGTATTGTAATGGTTGGAGTAAAGAATTTAAGCAAGTTAATATTTTTATCTGCGGTTTTTGCATACATTTACAAAGGGCAGACAGTGAAAGCAACGACAATCATCAGTTTGTGTAATTAAGAGGCCTGGTGTGGGTAAACATAGCATGCTCAGGTTAGATCAGTATGACTTCGTTAAAAGGATCAAAGTCTAGCTTTGCTCTATCTGCTATCTTTTCTCCAACCCTTGATCTTTGTTCATCCTAGGATAGGTTTGATTAACTCAAATTTTCTAGAAACAGTCTTATGTGGCTGTTGAGCTGGCAGTCTCTGATCTGATAAAGAAAATGTGCACTCCATAGTGGAACAGCAGAAGCAGTTTCTTCTTTTCAGGAGCACAATACTAACATTATATCTCATGCTGACATGGGCACAAGAATAGAACTGGATCATGTCACTAAATTTAAACATCTGCTTTGGGCTCACTGGATAACCCTGAGCTCTCCCCATTGGTGTCGCCTCTTTCTCTGATGTGTGTCTTTTCCTCCCCACAGCAATTTTCCAGATCATCCAAAGCATCAGGATGGGAATGTAGTGTGAAGAGACTCCATTCCACCCCGAGCTCTCAGCATTCTTCCACCTTTCCGAGATGGTTACTCCTTGCTGGCAAGCCTGAGGATCAATCGTCCATTCCCTCTTAGATTATTTAATCTCTTTCTCCTCTTTTTAAGTGCCAAGATGGGTAACCCTAGTTATCTCTCCCTTGCCCCTTAATTCAATGAGGCATGTAAACTTACTTCAAAAGAAAATACTTGCCGAAGCCATAAGTTATGGGAATTTTGACATTCCATTGCAGGACCAACTTTGCTGCTGAATCTCTAATGACTCAAATCACATGTTTAAAAAGAAAAAACACGGCTGAGTATTCAATCTCACCGTGATCGGATTTGTGCTTTTTATCCATTTCTGATCCTTCAGTGAAATTTCTCAAGATTCTCCTCTTTATTTTCAAAGAAGGACTATGAGAAATTGTTTTGTGCCTTTCTAGGAATCATGTAATTTGAAAGCTGCAACTGTGGTATAGATTAAATAACAGGAGAAACAGTTGATCTGAGTTTTGTAAATCAGGTTACGGTACTGCCCCAAGTTGTAAAGTTGTTGCAAGCATGCAGCATCTGACATTATGCACCTTTCTATGGTTCTACAACTTGTATAATACCCATCATGTGGTGGCTGGTGTATTTTAAAATGAAAGTAAGTGAAAGAAAGTCTATGCAATATCTTGAAGGAAATTAGCTACACTGTGTGTGGTAACAGCCAAATAAACATACGCCGTCAGTAAAGTCTTCAAAAACAAATAAAAAAATGTAAATTCACGAGTTGTTTCCTGTCATACATCAAATGTATTATATTTACAAATCAGAAGTTGTGTTTAATACAGGTAAATGTTTTTGTGAATGGTCTGGGTGAGCAGCCCAGTAGACTACCAGGGGAAAATACACAGCAGAGACAAAAGAGGGGAATCTGTGTTGTCATGTTCAATCTTAGACCCAGAGATGGATATTATAGAGTTGGGTAGCATAGATCTCAGAATTACGTCAGACCAAAACGCTGACCGGAAATTATGGATTGTGTTAAATTAAACTGAAATCACTGAAAACCATTTACGCCAGATAACCACCAGCAATGGATGACAAAGACTTTGTCAATTTCTGAGTTACAGAACTAACTTAACCAGTGGAATGATATGCTGTCTGTGTCATGTCAGAGTATAAGACCTGCCTCCTGTACCTTGTTCTGTGTGTGTTCTTTGGCCAAGAAATTACACTCTCAGGGCTTTGAGGTGTATGGGGTACGAGAGCTGCATTAACACCTAAGATCTATGTGTCAGTCTGCATTCTTCTGGGCCATTTGGTTACAATTTTTTGACGATGAGTAGGATGCAGGCTTTTCTTTCTTTGACATTTATTGTAGACACACTGCAAATGAACCCTCAGGAACTGATGATAAATAGGCAGAATGGCATGGATCTTTTATGCAACGTACAGGGCAAGGGTAGACAAAGACGCTAACACTAGGAAAAGTACACTTGGGCATTACACATAACACACAGACTAAGGTGGCACCAGAAATATACACTGACATTAACACCGCAGGGAAACACACATACATTCTAAAATGGAACACTTAACACAAATTCTGACATTAATCACTGTCTTTCCCACTACCAGGCCGCACAACATATTGAGCAAACTACACAAATAGGGAAACACACAGTTTCCCTGCAAGCAACTATATACAGTGGTGGCCAAAATTATTAGAACACCTGACAGATCTGAAAATATTGACCTTTCTTTTGCCTCCAAAACATGATTTCATTTCATAATGTTCATGAAACATGCAGATGGTTGCTCTGAGCACAACAAATATCAGATGAAGTGAGCCCTACTGTTTTTATCCACTTTTAACTTTAATATTTAGTATGTCCAGCTTTTGCAGTAATTACAGCAGCACATCTCTCTGGCATAGTGTCAATATATTTCCTGAGAACTTCAACACTAATGTTATCCCATGCCTTCTGCAAGTCAAGACAAAGGCTTACAATAGATCTGTCCAGTTTATTTTCCAACTTGCACCAAATTTGCTCGGTGTGGTTGAGGTCCGGACTTTGACATTTTCAATGTTTCAGCAGATTCCTTCTGTTGCAGGTAGTTCCAGCAATAGTTAAAAGGTTAAGGGTCATTGTCCTCTTGGAAAAGATAAAAAATATCAACAAATAGGACGACTCCCAGATGGTACTCCATGCCTCACCAGAATGATGTGGTGGTATACTTTCTTATCCATGATGCCATCAATTTCCACTAAGTCACCTGTTCCTGAGACTGAAATGGCACCCTACACCATAATACTACCCCCTCCGTGTTTAACTTTTGGCAAGAGACACTCATTTTTATATCTCTCCCCCTCCCTCCGTCGAACATACACTCTTCGCTTGTTGCCAAACTGTTCAAACTTGGACTCATCAGTCCATAACACTTTATACCATCCTTTGTCCATTTCTTGTGCTCTTTTGCAAATTTCAGGCGTTTCACTCTATTTTTCTCTTTCAGTAATGGTTTATTTGTTGCTATTCAGCCAACAAGTCCTTCTTCTCCCAGTTTCTGACGCACAGTTCTTGAAGACACTGTTGCACCATTAATCATTGTGGTGTTGATCTCGCCACGCAGTTCTCGTGAGGTCTTTCTTCGGTCCTTAAGACTGAGAATTTTGAGATGCTTCACTTGTCTGTCTGAAAGTCTCTTTTTTCTACCTCTACCCTTTCGGTTCTGGTGTGAATTGGTGGCATCATGGCGGTCTAAAGTGTACTTTACAGTGCTTGGACTGCATCTCAAGTCCTTGGCTATGCGGCAGTAACTCCAGCCAGCATCAAAAAGGGCCTTTATTCGAACCCGTTGCTCACTCATTAGCTCCTTCTTCACCTTAGCCATATTCAAAAAGCAACATGTGCTTCAAGACTACTTCTAGAGGCTTTGAATTTATACCAATTGGTGGTGTGGCCTCAGTGACAAAACCCTGATGTTACCAATCACTTATTGAGCAGGATAGGCCTTGTACATTCAAAAGAATCACACAGCTGTGTCGTAAGACTATCATCACCATCAAATTAACCACGATTACACCTGACACTGATTACAAAAGTAATTTGGCTTCTTCTGTGAAGGAACATTATTGTGTGACATTGACGGTGAAATAGGCCTAGCTTGTTTTTTTTCAAGGAAAATGACCCAAATCTCCTTATGATGGCTCTATTCTATGGTTTATAGAGCATAATGATGACTTTGTAGATATTTCATTCGTTTTAGGGGTATTTTAATGGCCAATTCAACAAAAACAACTGAAACCTCTTAAATATGCCAAGTGTTCTAATAATTTTGGCTTATATACACTGTATATACAGTGGTGGCCAAAATTATATATACCGGTATATAATATATATATATTAGGGCTGTGACACAATAAAACAATTCAAATTAATGACATGCTTTGTGATTAATTAATCTAAATGAATCACATACATCAGAGGCATTTAAAAATCCGTCCGACGCAGTTCGAAAACTACGGTGCCCTGGAACGATCAATCCGTGAAAATGGCTAAACTCTCAGGGTAACAGACAGCACTACAGCAACACCTAGCGGTGTATTATATCAGGTCACGTCCCCTTGATCTCTATCCCGTGCGTGTGCTCAGAAAACTCCAGTGTTTCTACACTGGCTTTATGAATGGGAAACAGAAGGGAGGGGTGTGATTTGATTGACTGTTGCGCTCAAATAATAACTTTTCGCCAGAATTGTGAATGTGCGAATTGCCTGTAAGGTGTCTCACAGCTTGCATTGCCTTTGGGTAGCAACTGCGGAGTCTGACCTTTAAGATGCTCCTTGCAAGATTATAATGGCATGTATAATCATGAACTACTGCAATTGTACAATTTCTAGCCAGCATGCATTGTTCCAAATCAGGCGGTTTAACAATCTACGCAGGATTGCAGTATGTCGAACACATCTCATGGTTCAAAGAGGTATCCAGCTACGTCACTTCCCTCAGAGAATGTTAGTTGTAGTTCATGAAGAGCTGTCAAACCTATGGGCTTTATGTCAAGCATATGGTAGTTTTTGCACTAGCTAATTGCAAAATTACACTTAAACCTACGAAAAGCAGGACTTAAACTACTAGACCCTCGTTTTTGTATGCAGTATTGCTTATTTTGTCAGCCATCTAACTCAACTGCGCGTCCATTCTTGGGGTAAGTAAAACAAGCTCAAGCTAGCTAACGTTACCGATAGTCATAGTGCAGTTGACATATAATGTCACTCACATTAAACTCTGTAATTCTGTAAAATGTCAGGTTTATCAGTAAGCGTTGGCTAATTGAGAGTTTAAGATTGGTCATACAGCTAGTACTGCTAGTTCTGCTAGGACTGTTAGTTAGCCAATAGTTGTTCTTGCTAAGTTTTTGTTAACACTAGTCAACGTTAGCTAGCTCTCATGGATGTAATGTCAAGTCAGAAGTTAATACGTTGTTAAAGATCTATAGGTCGACGTGTGACAATTTGTTGGAAGCTAACATTAGTTGTGAAGACCATCAGCACCAATGGAGTTAGCTAACAAGCTAAACTATTCAGATGTGGTAAAATAGCCTTCAGAGTGGGTGTGGTGTATGAGCAACTATCACACTTGTGCTTGCTAACCTATCTGTAGTCACATTCAATATGGGTAGAGTCTGAATGCGGTGGAAGTTTATAATAGCTCTCCCTCGTCTTAACCAGTTATTTATTCTCAGACGATTCGGAGCATGTCCCCCCTGAGGTCGGGCACACAATGTAACAGTTCATCTGGAATTGAGAGGGGAATGAAACGGTAATTGTTCTCTCGCTGCAACTCTTCAAGTAGGCTGCTATGGACCCCCTCCCTCTTTAGCTGCCGCATTCCACACCACTGCCACGTCATTCACGCGAAAGCCCTGTTTCTTAAAACAAACAAACACCAAAAGTCGTCCAACTGGTTTAAGTCGCTGTGGCATGGAGCGCCTTGTAATTATGATACGTTTTTAGCGAATCACTATCGGTCCCTGCGTGTGGAATGGTAGAAATATTTTCATCCGGAATCAGCGCTTCCTAGTGCTGTCAGAATGCTGTCCTTTTATCCCTCTTACATAATGCTCCAAATATCATTTTACAGGCATGGAGGCCCACAGTTCAGGTCAGCAGCTCTCACGAAAGAGGAAGCGAGAGGAGGGGTCAAACGGAGAGGCAGAGGATGGAGTGCGGGCAGCAAAGGCCTTACACCACATGCCGGTGAGTGTAAAAAAACGAACCTGTGTGTTTGGTGTCGCTCAAGTTGAGCAATGCAGGTGCATGATGTGTCAGAATTGTGCTCTCATACTTTGTGTGGCTTTTCAAGGGCTTGTCAGAGCCAGCGCCCTTTGCCGATGAGCTAGAGGAAGTGACAAATGCGTACGTACGTGTGACTATGGAGGAAGCACAGAGGGGAACTCCTCGTAAGTACTACTCTGCTCTTCACAAAACCGACCTCATGACTGTAACGTAGAGCCAGGTGACATAATGGCATGTCTGTCTTCGCTATTAGGGTATTTGGCTGTTACAATTGTTATATGATGTCCTATAAATAAATGTAACACACCTTGACCTGCTTCTGTGACTGGCACCGTAGACTGCTGATGGCATTTTTTCTATTTCTCTCTGTGTCTCTTTCTGATTTTTTTTGTTTTTGTTTTCATCAGCGGATCGGCCAGTGAGAGTGTACGCTGACGGCATTTTTGACATGTTCCATTCAGGCCATGCCAGGGCCCTAATGCAGGCCAAGTGCCTCTTTCCCAACACCTACCTCATTGTAGGAGGTGAGAGATGCCCCTTGTCATCACACAGACAGACACACAGACACACAGACACACAGACAGACAGACAGACAGACAGACAGACAGACAGACAGACAGACAGACAGACAGACAGGCACACACATACCAAGTCCTCTGCTCATCTACCCCCCCATTCAGCATTTACATCATAAAATAATTGCTCCTTCCTTGCCAAAATAAATAATGATTTCCCCCTTCTTGTACTGAAGCCAATTTGTGTATTTGTTCGCCCCTGATAGTGTGCAGCGACGACCTCACGCACAACTTTAAGGGCTTCACGGTAATGAACGAGGACGAGCGCTATGACGCAGTCAGCCACTGCCGCTACGTGGACGAGGTAGTGCGTGACGCGCCCTGGACGCTATCGCCGGATTTCCTGGCCCAGCACAGGGTGAGTTACTCCCACAGAATGGAAGGAGAGAGAATGAGGGAGAGAGATGTGAATGAAAGAGGAAGAGAGGAGTGTTGGAAAGACAGATCTAGAAATTGTTCAAGTTAGTGTTGATACGTTGATATTTGATCAGTATGATATAGGGCCCTAATTTCAATTATGGGCAACAAGCAAAGCAACGAGCAAAGTCTGTTGTGCATGACCTAAAGCTATCGTGTGGCAAGTGGGAGCATTGCACTGACCCACCCATTTTGCTTAAGTTCATGCACAGCGGACTTTGCTTTGCTTGTTGCTTCGTTCGTTGCCAGTTGCCCGTCAATTAAATTAGGGCACACAAAGCGTGTGTGTGTTTGTATAAGAGAGAAAGAGAATGTGTGAGTAAAACCTTATCTGCTTTTTCGCAGATTGACTTTGTCGCCCATGATGACATCCCTTACTCGTCTGCAGGGAGTGATGATGTGTACAAACACATCAAGGAGGCGGGTGAGTGAACCCGCAGGGAAAGAGGAAAATTGTTGTTGCAGATCTCATTTAATTTTCTTTTCTTTTTCTCCTCCTTTCTTCCCAGGCATGTTTGCACCAACACAGCGAACTGAGGGCATCTCCACCTCGGACATCATCACACGCATTGTCCGTGACTACGACGTATATGTACGCCGTAACTTGCAAAGAGGCTACACAGCCAAGGAGCTCAACGTCAGCTTCATCAACGTATGTTCAGTCATGACATTCCCAGTGTCTTCTATATGCACAGACTTATGCTTTGGAAGGTGAGCCTGTAGCTCAAATCTCCTGCCACAAAGCAGACCTGAAACTGCCGTGTACAACATGTCACTTAGTTTTTCAGTTGGTCACATTTGTTTACGGAACCCTGTTTTTCAAGCGAGGGCAGGCTCAAACAGGCAGTTGACCCTTTGACCTTTTCTTTGTGGCCAGGAGAAGAAGTACCACCTGCAGGAGCGTGTGGACAAGGTGAAGCAGAAGGTGCGGGACGTGGAGGAGCGCTCCAAGGAGTTTGTGCAGAAGGTGGAGGAGAAGAGCATTGACCTCATCCAGAAGTGGGAGGAGAAGTCCCGCGAATTCATCGGCAACTTCCTGCAGATGTTTGGCCCAGAGGGGGCACTGGTGAGTAGCGAGGGGGGAGGGTATGTGTCAGCATCAGTGATGTCACAATGCAGGCCTGAATATTTAGAGGGTCTGAGAGGGTGTGATTGGCAGCACAATGTGGATATGCAGGTACACTGTTTGACCGATTTGCTTTCTCTATCACTCACTCCCCTCATTGCTTCTTTCCCTTTCCCTCACCCTAACTTCTGTCTTACTCTCTCTTTTCTTTGCCTGTCCTTCACTTTCCTTCTATCTCTCTCTACTTGTCTGTCTCCCACCTGTCTTTGTCTCCTTGTCTGGGAGCAGAAGCACATGTTAAAAGAGGGGAAGGGCCGTATGCTGCAGGCCATCAGCCCCAGGCCGAGCCCCAGCAGCAGCCCTACGCGTGAGGAGCGCTCGCCCTCGCCCACCTTCCGCCTGCCCTTCTTCACCAAGACGCCCCCCTTGTCCCGCTCACCCCCCCTGCACGGCACCAGTCTGCAGAGCATCAGCGAAGACGAGGACGACGAGGACTGAGCCGCCTCCACCCTCGCCTCATCTACTCTCCCTTCTTCTCTTCCTCTTCCTCTCCCTCGCTCCCTCGCTCCTACCCCTCCTCCGGTTTCCCTCCATCAGGCGATATGACTCCTCCGTCCCTGTTGAAGTCCAGCCGCACTCACACACACACACACACAATCCTCAGCTTTGAACCACTGACGAGTTCTAAAGGGATCAAGCGTTTTTTTGTTTTTTTCAAACATCTGTTTTCCTCATTCTTGTTTGTTTCTGTGCTGTTTCTGTTTTTATTTCCCTCATCCGCCTGGCTGGTGGAACTGTTTGGAGAGGTGAACTGTGGACTGTTTGAGGAGGAGGAGGCGGAGGTGTTAAAATGTCTTGTGAGCATGTGAGTCTTTGTGACTGTTTCCTGAACATTCCAAGCACAAGGTGTATGTGAGAGTGTGAGAGTGGCCTTGTTCTCGTCAAAAGTCTGAGGAGGGCCCTCTACTGGAAGAACATAGTCATTGCAGGGCAAACTTTTTTTGTTCTCTTTTGCCCAACCCTGTTGCAACCATACACACACAAAAAAACACACACACACACACACACACACACACACACACACATATAATTCCTTTTATAATCCCTCAGACTCAGCCGTCGGGCACGCCTGACAGATTCTGCAACCCATTTGCCAAGGCCCATTGGCAAGACCACAACACAGTGAAATCGAGAGCGATAGACGCTGATTGTTGCTGAGGGCACTTTCACAGCCCTCTTGCTTTGTTTCTTTCACCCCAGATGCATTACTTTTCTGTGAGCACATTGAAAATGATTGTAGTGGCATTTGTGTTTCTCCTTCCTCTTGTACTACACCTGGTAACTGGTCTCTGTTGGGCACATTGTTTATGTCTTCAGCTGTGCGTGCACATTTTTGTTTACGGCAGCCAGTATTTGTTTTATGGTCACGTGATGTTAGGATGATGTTAGCAGCTCTCACCTGTTTTATTTTTACGTAGCTGGACTGGAAATCCGAGCACACTCTGCAGATGTGGGGGGATCCACAGGGCGGGGTAAGAAGAGGGGTCAGGGGGTATTACGCTCACCTTTTACACACTGAAATGCACCATCCTGTCATCTGAATGCCTTCATTTCTGGACAAAGGCAGGGGTCTCATTCCAGACACTCGCAGTGGGGAAGAGTTTTTTTTTCTTTTTTTTTTTTTTCTTCTTTCTTTGGATGGGAGGAACTTGCTGGGGGACGGGGACGAACAGAGGGAGTGAGGATCCATGCGTGTGGTGTGTTTTTGGGGGGCACGAGGGGGGTGTGTTAGGTAGGCCTGGGTGAGGAGGGTTTTTTCCCCTTACATGGAGTCGTGGAATGCTGTTCCTCCTCTGCTCCCTGCTGGGAGACACGTTGGTGCAGTGGAGCACTAACTTATCGCCACGGCCAAAAAAGAGAGCGAGAGAGAGAGAGTGCTCCTTTATCTGCTGCTCCCCTGTTATCTATATGGTGCTCTCTCTTGCTCTCTCTCTCGCTTTTTGAAAGCTCTTAAAGCAAAAGCCTCAATATCCTTTTATCTTTTTTTGCCCTCCTTGTTGTACTTCGCTTCACTGCATTACCAAATTGTTTAGCCCGAGGTTGTGGGTCACAAAGCCTTTAAAAAAAGTCCTCTCCGGACCATTATTTTTATCGATTAACATGTCTGCATTTATGTTCATCTTTTCCATTTTTAGTTGTCATGAATAATAAAATAATGTAATTCCATGGGTTGAACGTAGAGATGCATGGCAGTGCTCTCTCTCTCTCTCTCTCTCTCTTTCTCTTTCTTTCTTTCTTTCTTTCTTTCCAGAAGCACTGTCTGTCTGATCGGCTGCATTCCGAAGCCAGGCACCAGCAGACACTCCTAAGCTCTCAGCAGCATGGTGGCACCTCTCCAGGGCTCTTAGGGACACATTTCCAAACCACTGTTTACAATGCCCCGGCCGTGCCAGAGACAGTGGTAATCACGAAGTGTGTGACAATGCCCCGGCCCTGCCAGAGACAGTGGTAATCACGAAGTGTGTGCGTTAGCACTGGGCACCAAAAAACCAAATTGCCAGAACTAGGACGGCGATCATGTCGGGTGTGTGTTTAGGGGGGGGGCTTTTTTTGTGATACCCTGAGCTCTCTTGGCACTTTTGGCTATGTCTGAGTATTGTGTGCCTGAACCCCTGTGCCCTCTCAGCCCCTAGTCCCAGCCAGCTGTCTCGCAGGCATCGTCGCGTGACCAGCATTCTCCATTATTATTTTTATTTTTTTTCCTCCTATTCCTCTGCATGTGCCAGTAGCTTACCTTAAAGCTGCTTTCTAGAACACTGCTCCTGATGGTGAGCTGTATGCTGGCCTATAGTAGGTCAGTGGGGCTAACAGGAGGCACCGGAAAAGGAGTTTGAAGGGCTTCAGCACTATGGTCGTCTTGGACGCCCTCGGAATGTTTCTTTGCTTACTCTATCGGAGATTCATTTTCCATTCTGTCCCCGGAAGTACTAAAAGTAAACTTTAGTGGATGGGGCATCAAGTTCTCTGATGTTGTTTGAGCTTTCCGTGCATCAGGGACTGTAAATCATCTTGAGGACATCACAGATCCAAACATTGTAACTGAAAATGTAAACTAGTCATCAGTCTGCACAGCTTCATATGTTATTCAAAGTGTAGTATTTAAATGTCTTTGTCCCCGTGTGAGCCTTTAGGATTTGGTCTTCCATTGACATTAACGGTTGTTGGTTTTAAGAACCGTGGAACATAGAGACAGGATAATAGCTGTCAAAGTAATAAATGTTTTATTATTGATTTCAGTCGTTCATTTCTTCTGTGTATTAAAAAAGGATTTTATCACTGCAAGTCCAGTCAGGGTACGCCTAGTATACAAATTTGCACAGTTGGCTGTGATGTTGTTCTTGATCATTTTACATATGCAAACCAACAATTCACTAAAACAAATATACACCAATTACTACGCTTCTACAAATGTGTATCTCTTCTGTAACAACCAACACAACACACATCATACTTGTAACAACAAATAAAACTAGCCTATAATAAAATTAGCCCTTTTTTCAAATTATGACACAATTTCTTCAGTTCATCTACTGTGCATTTCAGCATACACACACAGAACATAGACCTACATCTGTACACTGGTATATAATCAAATACATCAAAATAGTCCCTAATATACAACATGAATTCCCATGATATGGTGGAACAGCATGTGGAGAAGAGGAATGGGTTGTTTCACTTTTGTTAGTGTTCATTAGTCTGAATGGCACAGTATTGGCCTTCCCTCTGAAGACTTTTGGAGATAATCTAAAGACCTAAAATGACTTGTACCCAGGATGTAGTCATTTATGTTTGTCTTGCACTTTAGAAGGAAACGTCTGAGACATCAGCAGAATGCTGGAACCATGAGGGGATTAGTAGGAAATACAAATCAATAATGGAAAAAACAGGAACGCCATTCCACTGTGCGTGTGCATTTTCTCGACAAATCTACCTCGCAGAGAAAGAAGGTTCCCTGTCTGTGCTGAGCTGATAGAAATTACAGATGTCATTCACCACACAACTACTTAGAATGTCCATGATTGGTTAGGCTTTTAAAAACAAAGCAGACTCCTGACAATCAGCAGAAGTCCAGCTTCCTGACCATATAATTCCTACCCATGGGGGTGGGCATTCATGAATGGCCACAGGTTGCTCACTGATGACTTAAACTGCCGCTGAGATGTTGGAGACAGATTTCAGACCACAGAAACGAAGTAACAAAATGTCCTCATGTCAGACGATGGTTTAACAGACGGGGCACAACCTGATATTTATCTCCCATCACTGTGCCCCTTTTGACCCCAAGAGGGACTCCATCAGCTGTTAGAGGAGCGCTCTGGCTTCAGGCGGATGGCCCATGAGTTGGCCGACACCACGTTGCCGCGACGATGAACGCGACAGGTGTAGGTGCCCTCGTTGAACTCATTGGCCACAATGCGCAGGTCGCGGTCTTTCATGACGATGTAACCTGGGATGGAGGTGACAAGCTGCTCCCCATCCTTATACCAGCTACACCAAGGACAGAGAGGGAGGGCAGAGGCAGGGAATTATATAAAATAAATCAAACAAAAGTCACAGATTACTATCGTGCCTTTTTGCCTTTCTTTCCAAAAAGCATTCTGTTACTTTTCAATAACAGACATTACTCCTGAACACAGCGCCCTGAATTCCGTCAACATGTCATGAATTCATTACCTAACTTTCGGCGGCACCTTGGCACTTTTTGTCCCACAGCGGAAGCCTACCACTTTTCCACGAGGCACCATCTTCACCTTCACGTTGGCAGGGGGTGGAGTGGGTGTGCTGATGGCATCTAGAGGCTCTAAAAAAGGGCAGATTGCAGTAACAGATAAGAAAGTCAGGACGATCAAAGAACAAAGCCACCCTCAATTTGCCATGTTGTTTAGCAGATAGGATCAGAACTGAATAGGGAAAAGAGCTGGGCCTGATGTGGCATGAGTCCAGTGAATAAACACTCGGTCAGGGCCGGTAGCCTTTCAGAGTCAGCTGCTTGCTCTCTCTGTTACTGTTCCTCTAGAGACACACAGTTCCGTCTGAAAACATCCAGTCAGTTGAGTGTGTGCTGAACTGGAGAAAAAGCACTTCTTGTTTTGTGTTTTTGTTCACATTGATTGATTCACTTTTGAGGCATCGTAACATATTGTGTGTGTATTGTGATTGTATTGTGTATTGTAAAATTTGTAAAAGTGATACCGACACCTAATCTGAGATCAGAACTGTCCCTTCAGATAATATCAGCTAATGTGGCTCATGCTAGCGTGAATGTCAGTGTAGTGAATAAGAGGTTTGTCCATACCGTAGCAAAGGTCACATCGCTGAGGACAGTGCTTCTTCATGAAGCTCCTTCGTCTTTCACAAAAGCCCAGCCTCGCCCAGGGGTCACACACACGCTTCTTGTCCTGGCAGCCTGATACACACACACACACACACACAAAGAAAATTCAAATACACAGACCCATATCATACACAAACCAACGACTTCTCTAGTTTGAAATCTGTGCATGTATCACAGGAGACATGCAAAAATAGCAATGCTAGTCAGGGAGCTGATTGTGTGTGAACAGGTAATGCTAGTGCCACGTATCTATACTTAAAGTACAAGCCTCTGAGGCAACTTCCTAGTCTGCCAGATCTAGACATGCAGCCATGAGGGTGGACTGATACACTGCAAAAACAAAATAGCAAGCTTATCTCGTGCTTACAGGGGAGCCGGAGTGGAGAATATCCAAAATAAAAAGGAATACAATAAGCTCGATGGAAACAGAGGAACTCTATTCCATTCCTTCTATTAGTATGCCTGGTGTCCTCTCCCTGTCCTTGAGTTACCGTAGAGTCTTTGGATCCCCCATATGTCATCCTGGGCGATGTTCCTCTGGCCGGTGTAGGTGGCATTGGGGTGCATGAGGGCCTGGGGATCTTGCGAGTGCCAGAGGCCGAGGGCATGGCCAATCTCGTGGGCCGCCACCTGGACCAGGTCATTAAGCCACACACCTGAACCAGGACACACAGGAGAGAGAGGCAGTAGCAGAGAGGGAAGCAGACAGTTGATCCAGCAAGCAAGTTCTAAACCTCACCTTATACATACAGATGATCTCACTCGCTCCCTGATGCCAATCCACTCTTATCTCAATCATACACACACACACACACACACAGACACACAATTCCACTCTCTTTCTCTCTCTCTCTCTCTCTTTTGCTCGCTTGCTCATACACACACACCAAGCAAATTATAGATCTTGGACCTGTACCTTGTTTCCAGCTGAAGCGAGACTTTCCCAGTATCCAGAACTCATGGTTGTCAAAGTGGATCTCCCCGCGTGGAGGCAGGAAGGCATGGGCCAGCTCCCCATTCAGCCCATCAAAACAGGGGTGCAGCGGAGACCACCAGCAGTCCGTGTGATTGAAGGTGTAGAAACCTGACACACACACACACACACACACACACACACACACACACACACACACACACACACACACACACACACACACACAGATATAGTAAAGCTGTCCACTCAGCTAGGTTTTCCACATCATCATTTGTAAGCACTACACTAAGAAAAACATGATGTTAACCGATATCTTGTTCAGTGAACCAAAAAAATGACAAAATATGAATGTCCTCTAAGTCTATTGTTTAATGTTGTGACACTGATCTCTCACCAATGACAATGTCAGCAGTCTTGTTGGGGTTGGTGATTTCGGTGAAGGAGAGGGGGGACACGTCACTCCACTTAGTGAAAGCGATGCTGATGGCTTTACGCGTGTCGTCTTTGTTCAGCGTATTAGGGAACTTCGTAATCCTTATGGACAGCACAGAAATCTCAGTTATCCTTCAGGGTTAAGCAACGAGAAATTATCTCCACCCAAAATTCCCTCCCTTCTCTCTCTCTCTCTCTCTCTCTTCACACATTCCTTTTCAAATAAACTTATATTCCTGTGTGGCAGTCTGCTATCAATTAAGCACATGGTTTTTATATCTCTGGACACCTCCCAGCAGTCTCCCAGTTCAAGCTCATTCTCTAAATAGCCCTCAGCTCAAGTGCTCTCCTTCATTTTTCTTTTCCTTTTCATGTTCGTCCCCCTTTTACCCCACCATTTCCTGTTCTCATCCATCTGTGCACAACATAGCCGTCCGCTCTCTAATTACCCATCCTTTCACATCTCTCACATTTCTCAAAGCAGCACCCCCACCCCCACCTCACCCCATCCCACCCCACACCCCTTTCTCTCTCTTTGTCCTTCCCCATCCCCGACCACTGCATGTCTGCATCACCCACCCCCCAACCCCACCCTCTGTCCTTCGCTCCCTCACTTGTAGGTCAGGTTGAAGTGCTCCCACTTGTAGCCCAGAGGGTTGATGGCGTATCGTTTGGACCTGGCCAGAGCCACTTTGGACCGCACGTCCACCGGAGAGGGCACCCTGACATAAGGGTGCGGCGAACGGACAGCAGCCTCCTGGAAGAGACAGGGAGAGATGGTGGGTTGAGATGGTTGGGTGTGGGTGGTGGTGGTGGGATGGGGTGGGGGTGGGGGGGGGGGTAATGAAGTGGGAGAAATGGTTATTGTGAGGTTGGCAATAGAAGTGCATGGGGGGGGGGGGGGGGGTGAGGAAGGAGACGAAAGGAGGGAGGGGCAATCCATCCTTTTTATTTGGACAGGCATTCTTTTTTACAAGATCTTCCCAGCACAGCGGGGTGCACTGAAGAGTGACTGCAGGAGACAGTAAAGAATATGAGAAATGTGTGCGATGACCTGCATTTAAGACAAGGCAGTATTGAAGTAGACAGCATGCCGCAGAGCCGAGCCAATGAAAGCCGACAGGGACAAGAGAAAGAGGAAAAGGAGCACCCGCAACCTCCATCATGGCAAATGAGGAGAAAGACACAGAATCCAAAATCACCAGATTCATTTTGTACAGATGTGATGTGGAGGAGCCAACACTCCTTCATCCCCACTGCTGTTCTCCCTCTCGCTTCCGGGGCCATTTTCCCTTCTCCTGCACATCTAT
Organism: Clupea harengus; assembly: GCF_900700415.2. Classification (NCBI taxonomy): domain Eukaryota; kingdom Metazoa; phylum Chordata; class Actinopteri; order Clupeiformes; family Clupeidae; genus Clupea; species Clupea harengus. The sequence continues at coordinate 13,007,184 of NC_045160.1, read as the reverse complement.
TTCCCTCTCTACGGCCTGAAATATCTGTCGCCCACATGTGAGGAGAAGGGCGGACCACCTCACCCCTCCCCCAATGACCTTCAACACCTTTACAACACCAGTCCCTGTCTTCCCACTTATGACAAGTCCCCTGAAGCTCTGTGTTCAGGAAAACTGTGAAAAAACATTGTCAGTATTTTTGCAGGCAATTTCAAGAACAACCAACAACAACAACAAAAATTGTAAAAAGAGTGTCATCCATGTCAGTCTAACTCTTGTCCATAAAATAATATCATTTTCATAGAGCAGTTCCTTGAGATAGACGCTTCTCTATTGATATTTTGCATTGCAGTGTTGTGCAAATCTACTCACCGTTTCCTTTCTCCACAGTGGAAAAGCTCCAGCCCCCCTCAAAAGCATCAGTGAGACAGCCAGATGTAACAGTCGTAAACAAGTCCAATTCATCTTAAAAATTAGGCTCGAAAACGTCCTGTGAATTCCGTGTGTGTAAGTTTTGGGACTAGAACTGACCTTTCTGCTGACTCTCAAGGGATAAAGCAGGGATCATACTTTCAAAATGAAACAGAGAAAACAATAGCCTACAGCTTCCTTTCTAAAAAACTTCAACATTCTAAGCTAGGTAATAAAGTTTCCGAGGGCATTCGTTTAGAAGTATAATATGAAGTCACGTAAGGCTACGCTTCTCCCTCCCACGTTATCTTCGGGATCGATGTGATGCACGGTGCTAGCGTAGTCACTGTCTGTAATCCCAACTCCAACGAGTTCAGCTGAGTTAAGCATTTAAACGAGACATCCGAACCCCTGTTTTCCTCGCTTCGGCAAAGTTGTGTGCGTCACGCAAGCTTCCATTCTCGAATGCGTTCTTTCTTTCTTCCCGGGATCTGCCCTGTCCTTCCCTCCTCAAAACTTTCGCTTCATCCACGAACACTATACGGACCAGGTGTCCTGCTCCCGCGGGTAAAGTCAGTAGAGTGATGCAGGGAGCGCCGCCCAGACTGCTTTACAAATACCATTTACCTCGCCGACCCAACTCCACCCCGTTCGGCCCAGCAACGGAAAATGACAGAAAAAAAATTGGACTCTGATTGGAAAAAAATTGTAACGAATACAAATACAATTTAGATGCATTATATAGATCATACCAGGCTACTTACAATTTAAATTTCAACCTGGAATACCCTGTAACCTGTTGTTTTAAATTATGTTTATCAGCTATGGATAATCCTCACTAGGACCACACCAATTGAGGGAGGTGCACTGTTTATTTTTCTTACCTGTTGTCCCAGGTGGTAGGGTTATAAGGCCTGCGTTGCCCATCCCGAGGGAACATCAAGTCACTCGTCTCCCTGCTCCAGATGTGCCTCTGCCCCCCCAGCACGTAGGATTCATCTGCACATCTGTTAAAACACCTCCCTCTCTTTTCCTTTGGGCAAATCTCACACACTTCAAAATAAGGGGGTTGCAAGTCAGAAAATATCAATGGGTGTAAGTGCAGGAGCAGTTGTTAGGTCTTTTGCAGACACTGAGTAGCAACTACTTACGCATGGGATCATTCTGCCCGTGTAGCCGCAATAGGGAAACGCTATGCGTTACATGAAGTGCATTTCAACAACTCACCTCAGAAAAAATCCGCACACGCTACCATTTTAAAAGCTCTACAAATTTTGCATGCAGGGCCTGCTCTCATTAAAAATCCATTGTGCAGAATGAGGTGAATTTTTTGGCAAAGAGACCCGTTTGGCATTGTGTATGGTCTACCGGGCCAAGCAGCCCTCAGTCTCTCACTACCCCCATCATTCTCAACGACCTCAGGAGGGCTGAGAAACAAACGTGCTGGCTCCTACCAGAACTCCGATGGTTATCACGGCGAGTCAAGTATTGGCAACAGGGGGAAATCATTACCTAAAATGAGGTACAAAGCTGCCAACAAAGACCCCTTGTCCTTGAGCGCCAGCCCAGGGGCATGAATACTGTCTGCTTCCTCCCTAGAAAGTGATGACTGATCACATAGGTTTTCCATCGAGTAAAACACAGGGAATTGACAGGAGAGTAGCCTAAACAAGAAACACTCGTTTTCGATACAGACTTCCAGACAAAAATGTGTACACATCGACACTGTATTTCATTAAAGAAATGAGCTACCAAATAGAAAAGACATTGCCTTACTCTTTGCCCTGCACTACAATTCTTCCCCTCACAAATACATTTTGAGCGTCCTTGTCGTGGTACTATGGGGTGCGCTCTAAATAAAATGGCACGAAATTCCCGAACCTGTGCGTAGACAGATTTTAGTGAAGGGCACCTGAATGGTAGCCTCATAACTTCCACCCCTCATTTTGAACTTGGCTGCCTGCCCGGCACTTGGCTGAACTCCAGGTGACTGCGGAACTGGAGGCCGCTTGACCCTTCGCTGTCACTCACCCTGGGAAAGAGCAGAGCGCAAAGGAAAGAGGGGCGGAAGGAGGGAGCAAGAGAAGAAAAACCGGGACAGGAGATCCTCTTTCACGGGCTTTGAGGAACGAGAGTTTAATTAGCCATCAGTCTATCCGTCCGTCGAGCGGTCCGTCCTTTCAGTAGGCTAGTGTAATCATGCAGTGACCTCAGCTTACTCCGTCTCTCACAGATGGCATGTGCAAGGAATCCCACACACACACACACAAACGACTAAAATATATTACAAAAGCTTGCTGACATTAAGTTGACATGGATTCTAAAACATCAACTTCTTTCATTACAAAGGCACACATTTTTGTCAGTGTCAAGATAAACAGACACACGTAAAGACAAGACACGTGTAGTTGGTTACTTTTTTTTTTATTATTATTGTTAGGATTAACTGGACAGTCACAAAGTTACCAAATGTAGATCAGACACTGAAGCCAATAGAAATGAGTCACCCCCAAGACAGTTACTGACAATCGCTCAGGGCACAGTAAGACAGGGCTGAGCCAAATGTGTGTGAGACTGTGAGAGAGGGGAGATTGGGAATGTTATGACACCATTGTGAGCCATCCTAAGATACCCAGACCAACTGTAGTGTTCTATTAGGGTTAGTAGTGGCAAATACAGGGCTGCTGTTTGTTCAGGGAAAAATTGATGTTTTAAAATAAAAATAAAAGCAGAGTGCAGCAGTTGAGCGCCAAGCTTCCTTTATCTTTCCAAACCCTGCTGAATATTTCAAAGGGCTGCAACATGGATGAAACCAAATACATGATTCAGATTTGAAGGGATGCTGGCAAGAGAGGACCACCCTTTAAAACAGGGATGGTTGCCCTTGGCATTTTGAATGAGATGCCCTTGGTGTGGTGCTGTGCCTTGTGGTAGAGTTATTTAAAGATTAAGTCTAAATGGACAGTTGTAAACTTGTGGTCAAAGATGTAGGTCATCAGTGCAGAGAGTTTGGCCTTCACTACAGATGCTCCAAAGGGTCACACAGTGCCATGCTCACCCAGGGCAAAGTGAGGGTTTGCAGGGCAGAGGGCACGACTTTTATACCATTGAGAGATGTGGAGCAGGTCTTGGACCAAGGAGCTCAAACCCAGACACGAAAACACAAACATACATAACACACACAGACCAGCCCAATAGACTCCTACACAAACACTAAAACTGACTGCAGATACTCTGGTTTAAACCCACTTTTAAAGTCTGCTTGGTAGTTTACCTAGATCCTTTTTCAGATATCTATATATATGTATTTATATACTCTCCTTTTTTTAAATCTTTTTGTTCTCACACTTCTGAAAATTTTGGTCACAGAGAGAAAACCGCACGTAAAAAAAACAGCAAAACAACAGCAGAAGATTGCATCATTATCATCTGCGCCAGTGGATCAACAACGGTGGCATTTAGAGCTTACAGCTACTGAACAAGTGGATAGGAGGGGGGCTGACAAGCGATAGAAAGGAGAGCAGGAGATGGCATTCATACAACATCCAAGATATAGAAAGAGGCTGTTGCACACAACCAACACAATACAAAACGCAGACAATATAGAATTAATACACAAGTTGAGATGCGGTACAAAAACAAAATTAAGTAAAAAAAAAAAATTAAAAAAAATGATTTGAGAGGAATAGGGGCTCAACTTGTTACAAGGTATGCCCGTAAACTGACTATACACTACATCCTAAGGTTTCATTACAACAGCAGAGATGGAGAGGGTGGGTTGGCAGGTGATGTGCTGGATGCCACAGGAATAGAAAAGTCTCTCACTGACTATGCCTGGGATCAGGAAGCACGTCTTCACTACAGAGCTAAAGAGGGGTAGCCTAGCGGAAGGGGTGCTGGAAGGCTTAGCGGAATATCAGGGGGTAAGGGAACGGAACAGTGGACTTGTCGAGTAGGGATGGTGTTCCTGTGTAGAGAATGGCACTACGAGACCTTCTTCATTTCCCTCTCCTTTAGCGTCCACTGCTGACGCCTCCTCCCCCAACACACAAAAGCCCTATCTGAGTATTCCTTGGTTGACGCCTCAACAGGACAGGTCTGAATTAACTCAGTGTAAATGACACCCAGAATACTTTCAGGAATGCTTTTCTTTCTTTCTGTCTTTCTTTCTTTGTTGCTTTGCTGTCAGGGTGTTTAGACAGCTCCCATGGTGGGGGAGAAGGTGAAGAAGAGAGAGACCAGGAGAGGAAGAAACCCATCAGCTCTTGCCCATTCACTCCTTTCTAGTTCCAGTCTCCGACTCCCACCAGCCAAAGCCGGTTAGCAGCGCGTCTCGTAGATGCCGCTGCGTCCAATGTAGCGCACCCATTTAATGACATCATGGTCGCTGTAGTTCAGCTTTGGCTCGAAGACCTTCAGGTAACGCACCTTGAGCCCTGAAGGAGCGAAGGGCACCTGGTGAGGGAAAATTAAAAAAGCGAGGGAGTCAACAAAACAGCAAAATACTATTCAGCACTACCACAACAAGCAAAGGATCATAGACACGGAGAAGAAATGGATGGCGTGATGCAGGTAAGGGGAACGGACCTCGAAGTTCATGGAGATGGGTGGACGGGCCCACTTCTTCTTATCATTTGTGGGCAGCAGCTCAATCTCAGCACTGATCTGAGACTCCTTCATGCCAGCCATGCGCTTGATCCTGACACACAGGGTAGATGGAGTGGGACACATTAGTGCTTATTCACTTATCATCTTCACATGAGAAACTGTGATGAAAAAGCGCCGGGTGAGGAGAGGACGTGTGGTCACTTACTTCCACACAATGGCGTTTTCGCTGGCCTTGTATTTGGCCTTGCCCTTCATGCAGATGACCTGCACCCCGCTAGTGTTGAGTGGAGTGGGTATGCGCACCTAGGGGGAACAACCATGGAATTTGTAAGACCAAATATACAACTGAGACTTTGAGTACAAGACATCTGTCTGAAGCTAAGGCAGACTTACCTCAATCTTCTGTGCCAACAGTGAGGGTTTGAAGTTGGACTTGATCACCACCTTCACTTCCAGTTTGGTGCGACCCACCTCCCTCACCAACGGAATCACCCGGAACGGCAGGATGATGTCTTTAGTGGTGCGATATCTGAGGACAAACATGAAACATGCTAAAGCGATCAATACGCTGCATATTGAAAATCACTAACAAATGAGCTGACAGTATGCTATTTCAGACACACAGATACATCAAGGTCACTTTGTGTATGTGTGTGGGACAGAAAGAGAGACACAAACACACACTGACCTCATGAGTTCATACTCTCCATCTGGGGGGATGAAGCTGATGCTGCGCTCCGTGTCAAACTTGCTGAGACGCACACACTGATGGAATGTGCAGTCATCGATCGCTATGGCCTGCTTCCCAGAGCTTAGAGAGAGAGAGAGAGAGAGAGAGAGAGAGAGAGAGAGAGAGATAGAGATAGAGAGAGACAAGGAGGGTTGGAGGAGATACCGCAAGACAAAGAGGTGGTACACTACTAGAGGGGGTGAGGACAAAACCCATCATTAAGGCTTCAGTCTGAAGACATGAATTTAGAGATCAATGGAGCCTGACTGTTTAGGGGGTTAAGGAGAGTGCGATCACAATGGAAACTGTCTGTAAGTCAAACTGCCAATTCTGCTGCAATTATCACACACATACAGAGAGAGAAAAGCCCCGTAAAGCCCCCAATAGTATTGTATCTTAGTTATTTTGCAAGTCACACAATCACTTGTGTTTTCTAGTGGTTACATGGTTAGTATGATGTGGCAACACAGGGAATTATGGGTAATTCATGAAATAAGAGGAGCACAGCAAATTAGCACAGCCACAAGAGCGCCCCACACACACACACACACACACACAATGTCAATCCCTCACTAAACAGCACAGTAAATCTACAGACACATGAAGTGCAATGCAAAGGACGACTGTACCAACAGTCACTGACTTCCAAAGCATGGTACACACACTCAGACAACGACAAAGACAGACAGACAACGACAGACAGACAACGACAAACAGACAACGACGAGGACTAGTATGGCCTGGGTGAGTACGCTACCTGCCCCCCAGATCACTGAGGTCCAGCACAGAGAGAGAAGAAAATACACAAAACAACAAAAATCAAGAAACAAAACACCACAACTTAAAACAACAACAACAAAAGAAAACACCACAACCTACACTTCAATGGTGAAAAAAGTTTAAAAAAAAAGAAAGAAACTGCATGGCTTATGCATCACCAAGAACTTAAGTAGTACAAAGTTACATTAGAGGTCTATTAAATCAGGATGAACACAAAGTCATGGAGCAATAGATGATGTGATGGATATGGGAAACCTACACCCACACTTCCACATACAATACAATACAACAATCAATCCATCAAGGGAAAAATCTATTACATTGATCCATAAACACGACCCCATGTGACCTAATGGACATGAAACACACTCTATTCAACCGTACAGATAAGTCTAAGGCACAACGGTCTGCTTGAACTCTAAAATATATCTGCTGCTTTTCAGCAATCAAGGCATTACCCACTGTAAATACAGTGGAAATACAAGCCATGTTGTGGTATGTGATCTTCTCGATAACTACATGAAACAGGACAAGGTATCTCTCAATAACCAGTAGCACTAGTTATTTCAAAGCATTAAACATCTTCTCAGCTCCTACCATTTGTTCATATGATAATTTATACCCACTCATGACATTTTGTACAATATTCTTCATTTCAACTACACCGATACTCACTCACTATGTACAACGGTGCATATTCTCCTCCTACATGACTTTCCTCAGAGAATTAGGATATCTATTGGTAGGTGCTTGGCCATTAGTTGCGTCTTACCTCTTGCCTGCTTCGTCGGTGGTGGTGGTGCCACCTTTGCCCTGCTTGTCGATGATGATCTTGTCGTTCATGCCAAACTTGCACTCGGGCATGCCACTCAGGTAGCTCTTCATGACCACACGGCCCGACACATGCGCACTCAGAACCTGACCTGAAAACAGCACAAAGGCAGGTCAAAGAAACCGGTACCTTGATCACACAATGCCCGTATATCAGCATCTTTTCTATTCAAACGTGGGGATCCCCAAGGGGGCATATTTATTTTACTTGCAGGTTTCAAGTAGAAGAAACAGGACTTTGGGGCATTCTACCGATTCTAGCCTTAGTTCCATATTGAAGTGAAAACTCCCTAGGTCCTGAGAAGATGTGTTACCACACTGGGACAAAGACCACTGCACATTTTAAATACAACAACATATTGGTGGGGGTTACCTTGAGGAGACATGAGCAGGTTAACGCTCTCCAGAACGTCCAGGAAAAGCTCGTTGCGTCGGTACTTGATGCCCTCACGCCGCCAGCCAATCTGCCCAGTCACCTGGCTGGTAATCTGGGACTGCTCCTCTTTCGTCTGCAGGGGAAGGGAGATTCTTATTGAGCACAAGTTTCATTAGAGTAAAACTGTAAACTAGACATGTTTCAGATGTTTGTTCAGTAGTGTAAATCATTGATGAAATATGCTTACATGATGCTGGAGGGAAGCACGTCAGAAGGAAGAGAATATCAGCACCATAGTGCACCATGGAGCATGAAGAAGCAAAAAAACAGATCATCAGAAATATGGAGGAAGTAATGTCATTACAGCATCCTGATCCCATGTATCTGCCAGACTAGACAGCAACACCTGTTGCCGCATTGAAACTCGATTACAGTCCATCCGTCTGACCAAACTCTGCCCGTCTGCACTGGACCACCAACAACGAATTAAAATGAATGAAACAGAAGCAGCGACTAGAAACCCTCCAGGGGTGTCCGTATTTGTGACTTCACTCTGCCAAGGGGCTGCTGGTTTCGGATATCGTTACTCTGAAAGTGCAGAAGCTACCCACCTGGCTCTTAATGCCCTGCTGGGTGATGAAGGTCTTCAGTGCCCCTGTCTCAGAGTTCTGGGGGTATCCGAAGTCTAGGATCTCTGCAGAGTGAAGAGATTCAGGAACTAATTTTAACGTGCCCATACTCATACGTGTTAAAATACAATGGCAGGTAAAGCACTTATTAAAATTTGCTCAATCCCAAAATTACTTTTTTTAAATAAAGGCTTTCAATACAATTTCAATTCAATTCAATCTGATCAGGCAGCAATCATTACTGACATTACAGGTGCTAATTCCTTATGGTTTCCCCACCTACACCCACAAGATGTCAGCAACCCCTGAATTAAACAATGTGGAATATAACAGAGCTCTCTGTAGTGGCTGTGAGTGTGTGTGGCTGATTAATTCCTCGGACGAGGTTAAGAATAAGCGAGTAAGGAGAAACTGCATGGTCCATCAGCAGTCTGAAGGAGATGTGCGACTGCGCGGTATTTTCTTTAGGTTTTGATTTTCTCATCTCATCGGCCATAAAAATCAAAACCTAAAAAAACCACCGCACAGTGGAAAATTCCATTAACGCAGCCTCCAGGGTGAACACCACGTCGATGCAAAGACCCGCCGCCTGGGCTGTGAACAGCAGCATTTATGTCCGACAACCTACAGAAACAACATGCTCAGCGGAAACAACCAGTCATCTGCTGTAGGAAGATGCTGCGTTTTAATGTCAGCAACGTAATAACAACAATCCAGCATCACCACTTTCATGTGATGGGTGCTTCTGAATGACCAAGGTCAGCAATGTGTCGACAGACAAATTCTGATATTATAACAGCCGTTATCTCATACTTGGAGAAAAAAAAGGATCATGTGCAATACACTACACCCTTTGTTTTTCTTCATTGATTCGTTCATTTGTATGCTGAGTCATTCATTAACTTAAAGCTGCGAGAGAGGCAAAAGGACACTTTACCATCCAGCAGCTCGTAGATCAGCACAAAGTTGTTTTTGATGTTCTCCTCGCTGATCTTGCCGAAGTAGGCGGTCATGACGTCACACATCTTGTAGAGAAACTCAAACACCATGGCGGCATTGACGTTCTGCTTGGTGACGGCCGCCAGCCAGATGTTGGAGCGCTTGACGTGGAAAAAGCTGGTGCGGGCGATGTTGTTGACGGGGGAGCGCACCTGCTGCCGGGCGTGGATCACGTTCACACGGAACGCGTCCACCGCATTACGCCTGCGGACAGAACGCACAGAGTGAGACAAGAGATAAACCTTAATGCCTATTGAGAAGAGATGGATTGGGCAATAAAAGACAATAACAATAACTAAGGCAGAAGAACAATATGAGCTAGTGGGGAGAAGGGAAAGACACATGGAGGGGGTAAGAGTAAAGTCCATCTCAGCCCAAAGACAGAAGAAAGGAAGCATGTGGTCTGGATCATGACAGGAGATTTAAAGTGCAAAAAACAGACGAGGAGTGAAAACAAGGTGCATGTTTCTGGTGAAAAACACACCAAAAGAAAATGAACAACAACAAAGTATTTTACAATAGCTTATATAGTACAGTATATGCTAGTGTCCCAGCCCGTGAAACACACACATACATAAATGAATGAATAAAACCGTTTCCCCATAAATGTGGCGTGGATGTGAGGACTACGCAACTTGCATTAATCATAGTAGGCAGCTACACACTGGTTTTGTAAAGAAGTGTGGTGGAATGTGAAGTATCCAAACTACATTACCAAATGACAAAAAATAGTATGGAGCTTTTATCAGGCTAGACTCTAACCCTTGCCACACCCTCTAAAAATCACCAGCCATCTTCCCTAACTGTTCCCCTAACCTCAGACATTGTGCTGCCTCTGATATGAGCGAAATCACCACCTCGAATGGAGTCGCTGTGAGCGAGTGGTGATAGGCGTGGGACCATGAACTGTGAATTCTTATGACGGAACAGATTGAGTATTTGTAAAATCATTCCTTCAACCCCTTCGGAATTGTTGCTCAACACAACAACCCCTCCACAACATGGGGTTTAATTTCCAGGCATCAAGCTTTTATTTATTTATTTTTATTTAAAACGAGCTTGGTGGTGCTTTTTTGCCCATCTGTAACAGAGACTCAGCTGCTCCAATGAGGACTTGAGTATTACACATTCAGTCAATACAGCCACCTTTGTCAGCAGAGCTGTGGTAGAGCAAGTCAAATGAAGGCCCTTCCTTCTATACTCCATACTCTTCTCCCATCCCCCCTCCACTCCGGGCTTGTCTCTCAGCTCAGTGCACACTGGTGACTCACTCTGATGAGGCATACATTCATCCCCAACAAGCACACACACACACACACACACACACACACACACACACACACACACACACACACACACACACACACACACACACACACACACACACACACACACACACACACACACACACACACACACACACACACACACACACGGCATTTCGCACCAACACACAGACACAACTCTCTCGCCCTCACACACATACACACCACACCACACAATAACAGTTCTGGCTATGTGACAGCAGTGGCACAGGGGTTCGGAGCGATGGTAACCATGGAAACGACACTTCTAACGGTTCTCAGCAGTTATCAAAGTCTTCCCTGATGCCCCGAGAGCGGGCTGGGCAATTTCAGACTCACACCTCGCCCCTTGGCGATTGCCGCCCTTCACTTTTCCTCCCCCTTTCCGGGGGGGGGGGGGGGGCAATCGCCATCTTAAGTTTCTCCTCTTCAGGTTAGGAAAGGTCACGGCAAGCGTAACGGTAATACATTACAATAAAACTTGCGATAAGAACAGTCAGCTGTTGCATAGTGTAACCTAAGCAATTACATGGATATTAACACTTCGCCCTATTGGAAAAGGTTAGGACATTCCGGCACACATGGCAGACGACACACACTCTGCTATTTAAATATTAAATAGATATTAATTACAAATTAAAAAACATTTTTTATATTATAATAGTTATTATTATTGTTAATTTACTATGATCTGATATACAATACTCTTATAAGCAATTTGTTGAACTGTGCATACTGCTTTGGTTGTTGTTCATCTAGTTTTTTTTCTGTTTCTGTTTGTTTTGTAGGACATTTTGGAAAAAAACATCTGCTGAAAACCATAACCACTTTCATCCCATGTATTTCAATAACACAGCTGATATTAGTTAGATAATACATGCATTTTATGACGGCTTAAGTGCTATATGTTGATGTATTCTTGTAGATTCCGTTAAACACAAACTATGTGTGTGCATGTACTTAATTTCTGAGTTGTTTAATGTGTTTTTTTATTTATTTTGTCTGTTTCGTTTTGTTATGGTTTGTTTATGTATTGTTCTTCTGTACTATGTAGCCTCAATCAGGGCATTGCTGCAAAAGAGCCCTGTGCTCAGTCAATTTCTCCCTGAATAAACAATGATGATGATGTGTGTATTCAATAATTAAAAACTGATTTAGGCTAAAAACCTATGCTGGTGCCATGGCAATCAGGTAACTTAAGTGGCTAGCAGCTTGCTAACTAGCAGTTACTTGCTAACTAACTAACTGTGAGCCAATTCGCTTTTCGAGTTGCCTTGTCTTCTTGAATCACCACAACGTAATTAACTTAACACACTTTAACGTTAGAAACTTTAATTTGTTTTAACTGCCGGCTTTCCAGGTTAACTTAAAATAGCTTACATTAGCTATCTAGAATGCAAAGGCACTGACTAGTCAGCTGCTGATATTCAGTCTACCTTGTAATGTTACTTGAATGAACACAAGCAAAACGTCAGCTGAACTATTAGCTTTAATTAATCAACAGGCGCACTGATTTTCATCTGACAATTACAGCTTCAATTAAGCCATTTCGTCGAGTGTCAGTAAGTTCAGAGGAAAATCCAACTGTCGACTCCATCTTGAGTTTAATTTACTGAGTCATGTAGCTAAGCTGCACTGCTTGGCAAACAATGCTTCTTAGCCTGGCATGTAGCAAAGCTGCAGTGCTGTGAAAATTACACTTCTTAATCATGTCACTAGAGACAAATAACATCCCCCCATTAATTTTCAAGGTCAATTTTAATTTAAAACAGAAATTTTAAAATAACAAGGCCTATCAAAAAGTTGCATACAAGTGCACTACACATTTAGGCCAGACCTGTGGTAACAACTGTCAGAGGTGAAGCAGAGGTGAAGCAGCACCAAAAACGAGTGTGATAATTATAATAACAATAAACCTTAAGAAGAACGATGTGATTGCTTGCACGATCACATAACAAGTATCCGAGTGCTTCCTGCCGTATCACAGTGCTGTGCAGCAATGCAAAACAGGGGAAGGGGTCAGAGCAGTGCAGTGCAGCAACACTACAGTCAGCATGCTGCTTATGGGCTGTGGGGCTTAGTAGGGGGAAAGGGAGGCCGACTGAAAGGCTAGGCACAGCTTACCTATTCCTACAAAGGCCAATGAAGATATGGACAAGAGGAAAAAGGGTGCCAGGAAAAAGGAAGGGAAACACAAGGAGAAAGGACACACAAAAAAAATTGAGAATGAGGGCCAGAGTGACCTGAGAAGAGAAAGAAAGGAAGTAGCGGCAGACTTCCTACTACATCATACAGAATACTGTCCACTCAGGAAGAGACCCAACGAAAGCTAGGGGAAACACTGAGGTCACTAAGACACACATGCTTGGGCAAAGAGGGTGTGGATGAATAACACGAGCCACAAAATGAGGAGAGGAAAAAAAAAGAAGAATGATATTCCCAATTCCATGCTCCAGCCCACCACTCACCCTATGTCATCCCGGTAGACTCGGGAGATCAACACCTCCCCCTTGTGGTTATAGATGAACAGTCCTCCAATCATGGTGGCAATTATTTAGTCTTCATGCAACATGATGAAACAACTGCAAGAAACAGACAGACCTATTAGATAAGACAAAAAAAAAAACACAAGCAACCACAACACACACAGAGCCTTTATCACTATATTCTGACAGGCGCTCTTAGCTACTTCATGAATCCACAGACAATTGATCTGTTATCCAATGGAGAACAGAAAGAAGGATGTCAGTGAGTAGGAGGCACAGAAGATATCCAACAGATTCGTATCCATTATTAGCTCAGGAGGAACACCCTGGAGTTCATCCCACAACGGGCTCCACTAATCCCTCTCACACAGTCCAGGAACGTCTAAAAATACTTGATACGATTACGGCAGAGGCACTGACAGGGCAGACACTCAACAGTAGCATGCCAGGCTGATGACAAATGCCTCTGTGAATGGGCATAATGGTCATAAAAAAAAAAACATCCACAAGAGCCCTGAATGATGTGACCACTACACCCAATCCTATCTAAATCCTTGGCATACACCTAATTCGTTTGCGACCACCAGCTATCTTGAACACACTGATTAGCTACATGAAGGTGTTTTCTTGCAATACGAAATACCATGACGTGGGGTTAAATTACCACAGCTACATAGACAGCCATCCTCCTGTATAACATTACTATTTGTCTATCTGTTGAAATGTATAGGGTACTAGCTAGTAAGCTTACCATCGAACGTTACTAATAACCTGATAATTTTTTTTATTTAGAGACACTGGCCGAGAGCGATTTGACTGACACAACCCCGTTCAATTCTAGCTAAACACGCCAGTGTCACAGACATGACTGAAGATATATTTTAAAACACTGAACAGTTAAATGTATTTACTAACTCCACGTTATCTGACATAATACATGCTATAATAAATGTTTGAAGAAAGCAGTTATGCTAGGTTGACGTTAGCAATTAGGTTAGCATTAGTTGCTACCGACTCACCGGTGTCAAATATAGGTTTGTCATCGATTGTTGACAACTAGATGCGCAAACGAGGTTAAATTAAATAGCAAACCCGAAGACAAATTAAAAAATAATGCACAGAGACCGATATACAATCATCGACCATATTCGCCGCCAAGCGTCCAACATGTCTGCCGTCCTAAAGCACGGACAAGCCCACTGCGACGATATCGTCGGTAGCTAGCAGTCACGTATCCTAACCTAGCTAACTACACAAGTGCTGGCACAGCGTGAAGTAAAGACACATATAAATGCCACAACTGATGTGTTCTGGACACCCTATGACTGAACTCGATGTCCTTACACTATTTAATGAATGACAATGAATTAGCAGGCGAATATAACTTGTCTAATACCAAAATGCCTGACCGGAAAACTATCTTTACCATTTTAGCTGTCAGGATAGCTAGCCAACATTCGACGGCTACCGTTAACGTTAGCTTTCCCCATATTCAATTTATTTCACTCAAAGTCACGAATATAACGAGATAACATGAGTCGACTCGAAGTTGGTTAGCATGTTAAATCCCAAAGTCACTACAAGTAATACACAGCTTACTATAACATTATTGATTTAATCAGTACCTGAAGAATATTCTGCTGCAAAATTAACTCAATGACACATTACCTCGCTTGCCAGGTCCAGCCAGTAACGTTTACGTTAGGCAGATAAGACAGCTAGCTGGCTAGCATAGGCTTACTAGCTAGCTGTGCCATTAGCCAGCCTACTAGATCATTTGAATATTTTGTCACGACTGACTCGTCCGCTCTTTCAGCAGTATATCCAAAGCAGCCTCTCTGTCATCAGTATCTTTACCTCTTTCTCGTTCACAACCTAATACCGGGCTGTCGTCGTTCACCACAAATAAAATCGGTACCCCTGGAATCTCCAATTGCTCACAAGATGCTCCCCAACTCGCTTTGTCTCACGGTCAGTTTCAGTCATCTGCCCGTCAAGATGTCGACCGCTCCCTCCTTCGAAGCCTCCCTGTCAGCTGACCCGACGCAATGACGTGACAGCGAGTACAGAAGGGGCCGAGGCTCTCAGACGTGGCTAGTTTGTGAATCTCTGCCTTCTCTAAATTAAAAACGCGGCCACATCACAAAGGAGTGATTTTATATGCAGTCTAATTTATAATTCGTCTTCTGTTTTGTCATATCCATAGACCAAACATGGGTTGTATAAGATGAGCTGTTTACGTTCTCTGTGCAGTAGCCCCCTGTCATAGACTATCCTCTTGTCTACTCCACATGCTAAGGACGCTCCCCACGGTTATTATAATAATTAAGACCTTTGTCAGGTTTTTAATGGCACACACGACACACTGGAACACACACGTGCATATATGGAGGCGACACAGGACACACACACACACACACACACACACACACACGCAGGTAGGCCTGAGGTCGCGGTGAATTTATTTTCTGCTTTTTCCCATCCTGGACCGTCCTTCCTCAAGGACCCCCCAGGAGCAGTGTGCAGCTTGTAGCGCCCGGGGACCAAGTGAAGTGAACTGTCCATCTTTGGTCAGGGATGGACATGTGTTCTGTTATTTTGCATGTTTTTTCTGTTGAGTTCCTTAGTGGAGCAAACCCCGTTATGATATTGGTTTAAGAGTTTTATTCCCATTGTGCCGTTGTAGCTAAAACTATTAGATTAGTTCCTTACGTGTCTTTCTGTCCTTTTATCTACGTATCTGTAAAGTTTACAACACTTTCCCACAAAAAGCCACACAGTCATCTATATTAAACCATTGTATTGACTACTTAAGCTATGCCTATCGCAGCCCATATCTACACCAAAAAGTATGTAAATTAAGACGTTTCTGATGTCGGCTACATGAATTGAGACTGTAAAAGCATCTTGACTAAAGTAATACTTGCTTGGGAATGGAACATGATCCAGACCCCCCCCCCCCCCCCCCCAAGCCTATACAATATGTTTCCTGCTGGGGCAGTTTTTTCTGTGTACACAGATTCTATGATGTTTTGTGCGAATATATATACCAACAACATTTCCCAAGAGACATTTTACTACTGTAACAAATGTTGAGCTAGTCCAGTATTATGTTGGAATAAAATCACAGACACAGTTGTTTCCAAGTTTAGGCAATAAAACTATGTTTATAAATAAAAACAATTTTTTGTTTGTTGTTGTCATAAAACAGTGTACAGTGAGTATTAAATTGAACCATTTGTCACTATACATTGTCAGTTTCTAATAAATGGAAAACTTGTGATAAATGTATTTCAAAGGGGAAGGGAGGGTTTACAGAAGTAAAATGAGATGTTAGGTTGTATAGCATACAGAATGTAGATGTTAAAGAAACACGATAAATTAAGTCTTTCATACGGTAATGCTCAGGGAGGAGAGGAGAGAGTGTTGGAATCAGCTCTATGCTGGGAACTGGGATTGTGCAGTTGCATCTAGGCTTATATGTTGAGGTGCCTCTTCAGTAGAGTTCCCCTTCCAGTTTTCTGATTGGCTAGTAACTTCCCCAGACATGACATCAGAGCTCCCGTTACCATGGGAACTAAAGCAGACGATTTAGATTTAGGAGACAGTCTGCATTTTAAGAGCACAAGATATGTTAAGCCTTATTAAGTAGTACCTTCAATACTCTTGCATCTATAAACAAGATGACACTATACTTTGTTTTGTCTACATTGCTGTTTGTTAAAAGGCAGATAAAAGTAATGCATACTGAGGATCCTTTGATTTATGTATAATGTTTTTATACACCCAACCTCACACTCCATGTCCTTGAGTTGTTTGAATTCCGAAACAAAACTACAAAATTGAAGTAAAACAACAGGCAAATATAAAACACATCTCAGCTTTTCTTCATGTTAGTGTCTCTTTCTAAACGTGTTGCAGAGATGCAAAGCTTCGTTTGGACATGCTGAGAAGTGGAGACCACACAGGGCCCACAAGCTCGGCCTGTTCTTTCCTTCTGACCTTCCTCTCTATCCCCTCTATCGACTTTAGGATTTAGATGAGAGAAAACAATAGATGAGGCAAGTGCTGATGGGAAGAGTAACAGGAAGACATGAATAGAAACACAAAGGAAACAAAGAGGGTTAGGAAAATAAAAACCTTTCACCTCTCATTCCGCTTCACCCACCCTCACTCATCTGCAACCTCTCCTTCAACCAAAGCAGAAAGAAACAGGAATAAAAAAGAGCTTTTCTTTTTGAGGGAAGTCAGGAAAGAGCACTGCATCTTCTTCACTGAAGAAAGTATGAGACACTCGACAAGAGAGACAGACGGGAGAGAGCCACATGACAGGACACACACTCACTCTTGTCTCTTTCTTTCTCAGACACACACACACACACACACACACACACACACATACATACACCACTACACACCTACAACACAATCACTCCCTGTCCCTCTAAATCCCTCCCCGTTGTCCTTCATCTCTCCTTTCATGCTTTCTCTTTTTCCTGGGGGTTGACAGTGTCCTGAACGTGCTAGACTCAGGATTCACCTGCTGCTGTCCTCAGGTCACATGACGTCCACGAAGAACTCACTGGGGTTTCCCATGGCCATGCGGAAGGACTGGCGCGAGGCCGTGAGTTCGGGGGGCACCGTGGCCAGGTCGCGGCCTGGGGGGGAGCCCGGCGGTGCCATGGGGACGGGGGTGGGGGCCTGGGGCTGCGGGGGCAGGCCAGGCGGTCCGTACGCCGCTGAGTGCATGCTGCGCAGGCTGTGGGTGCTGTGCACACTGCGCTCACTAGGGGGTGCCGAAGAGCGTTCGCTAGGGGCCTTCTCTCGCCTTAGCTCCGTCTCGCTGCCACTCCCTCCTGACTTTGAGTCACCGCCACCACCACCGCCGCTGCCTCCTACTGCTGCAGCTGCAGCTGCTCCAGCTTCTTTCTTGCCACCACTGCGGTTTGAGCCACTACTACGACTCCCTGAGGGAGGACAGATAAGGGGGGAGAGAGAAACAGAAAGAGAAACAGAAAGAGAGGGGTGATTAAAAACAGACTGAGCAGGGGAGTAGAAATGCATCCATTTCCATTGCAAATCTATGCCACAAAGCATCTGTGTGTCTGGGTGAGCCCCTGTGTGCTTTTGTGTCTATGTATGGGTAGACATTCCTGTGTACAGTCAACCTGGTGTGGTCTCTAGCATCTCACCTTCACTGGGCTGGCTGCCTGCGCTACCACCCCCTCCAGTGTAGCTGCCGGGCGGCTCATGCACAGGATGGGGGTTGTAGGGGTGAGGGACGGGGTACTGGTAGGGGAATGCCAAGGGCCACGGGGCAGCTCCTGGGTGGGGCAGGGGGGCTAGGGTGTCCTGATCGGACGCACCACTAGAGCCATCATGGTCGTGTAAGGAGAGATTGGCCATGTCTGCGAGAGAGGTACGTCATTCAGGGATTAAAAGAGGAAGTGGATGGGAAAAAGTTACTAAAAAGGCCACAAAGTAGTTATTTTTGCCTTAAAGAATAGGGCCAATGATTCTACCATGCAGAAAAATAAATACGGTACAGGAGAGCTATAAAGGAGACAAAACAGTTAATGAAAGACTTACTGCCACATAAGTCACCGAAGATGTAGTAACACTGCTCAGAGAAAGTAATCTTGTTGACAGTGTGGCGGATGTAGCCAGCCTTCAGGAGGTTGCTGGCGTACTTGCGTGCCTCTCGGCGGTCCGTGAAGCCCTCAATGTGATGGTATAACCAGTCAACTACATCAGAACCTGCAGAGGTGGAGAAGGGCATTTAAAATATAGTCTTATGGCTCAACTGGCAGGCCATACCATCTGGATTAATTTTCCACAATTTCTAGGGAACCCAATGCAGTCATTTCTCCACATTAATGTATTATTTTGCTGTGATGTAGAGGTGTGTGCAATCGGTGGGGATCGAAAAAGAAGTCATTCACATTCTTATATAATGTATGGATATACACCTCTAGCCCCAGAGTAACTACAGCATATTACCTATGAAGGCGTTGGGGATTGTGATCTTCAGCCACATCCTATCCCGCACCTCCAGTCCAGACTCAGGGGACGCCATTGCCTTGGCAACCGTCCCCATGTCGCTATGAATGGACAGGTGGAAGTCGTCGAACCCTGTGAGGAATGATGAACGTTTGATCAAAGACAGAGGAGAACTGGATGTGTACAGCAAAGCTGTGATGTGCAGGTACTCCAGGACTGTACAAGCAAGAACAGTGGGGACCTTTTCAAATTCCTGTGTTGTGCTGTGTCTTGCAAAATAAAAGTAGGTTGAGGGCTTATGCAAATCGCATCTTGACTGATTAGGGAATTTGAATAAAACTGATTTAGCTTCCCAATCCTTACGACAAGCACTGACTGAAAGCATTTTGCTGTCACAGATCTTGCAGGGATCCATACCTTACAGCAAAAGAACATGCCTTGTGCCCCAGAGGCCAATCATCACCATTGTGATTTTCAATGTGAGCAATGTGATTGGCAGACATGACTGCAGCAACAACACAGCAATGTGAAATGGACACACAAATGGACCTCAAGAAGCCAGGAAATGATATCATCATCAGCAAGCATGCCAGGAGGGGGCTGGGGGGGGGGGGGGGCGCTTGGGAGTGGTGGTGGGGGGGGGGGGCCACACTTACGCTCGGTCTCTGGAATGGAGCTGGTGATGGAGGAGCTTGTGGAGGTGATTGTGCTCATGGAAGGGCTCATACCGTACACCGGATACGCCCCCGTCAGCGCCGCCGTGTGGGACACCCACGCAGCCGGGTCTATGGGACGGATCGGCTCACCTAAAGAAGTAGAGGAAAAGCATGGTCAGGTCAGCTACTGGTTGTCAGCTGATTCAAACAAAATACTGGTCGTGTGGTCAGGTGCGGTGTATGGTATACACAGGGATGGAAGGTGCGTGATATCAGACCACCTGTAAGTAGGCAAAAAAACACAAATACTGGTTTCGATTCCAAGAAAACTAGAACGGCTATGTAAAGATGATGAAAGAGAATTGAAATTCTCATTCTTTCTTGAAAGTTTTAGATAGATGTTCTTCTTAAATTGTTCAAGCAAACTGATTCACTGATATGTAGGTGTATCTAATGGCTTTCAATAGTGTTGAAAACTCACTCAGATTAAAGCAAACATGTAGAGACAAGACATACCCAAAGGGTTGTATTACAGTGTGTGTGTGTGTGTGTGTGTGTGTGTGTGTGTGTGTGTGTGTGAGAGAGAGTGTGTGTGTGTGTGTGTGTGTGTGTGTGTGTGTGTGTGTGTGTGTGTGTGTGTGTGTGTGTGTGTGTGAGTGTGTAGGGAAGGTAAAGAAACACTGTTTAAGTACTCACCTCTGGGCAAGGTGAAGCAGCCTCGTGGATTGGGATCCCAGCATTTGGCGACAGTTAGCGTTATGGGACTGTGGATGAGAAGAGCATGCTATTTTAACCTTAATCTGTTTGATTGGGTTTATGTGTGTGCACATATGTGAGTGTGATACATGTGTATGTGTGTGTGTGTGTGTATCTGTGTGTGTGTGCCTCTTACCCAGGTTTGTGTACTATTTCCCTCAGCACCCTCACGGCGTCATCGTT
This sequence comes from Clupea harengus, assembly GCF_900700415.2. Classification (NCBI taxonomy): domain Eukaryota; kingdom Metazoa; phylum Chordata; class Actinopteri; order Clupeiformes; family Clupeidae; genus Clupea; species Clupea harengus. The sequence goes on along the minus strand of NC_045160.1, from coordinate 12,986,456 downwards.
GTTCATGTTCTCAAAGTTGATGTCATTCACCTTGAGACAAGAACAGATAGTACGGACAGGAAGAGGAAAACATTTGAGGGAGATACACTATGCTGACGGAACTCTCTCTCTCACACACACACACACACACACACACACACACGCACACTGATCACTGCACATAAAAAATGTAATCACAACAAAGTCATACATCAATATCCTGACTGAACACACAAACTCAATTCCAAGGACAGGCGCACACACACCATCTTTTATACATTACTAAAAACTAATGTACAACTACACACTTACTGTCTCCCATCCCAACAAGCACACACAACTTCCCAACACAATGTACAGTATGTTCTGACACCCACACACACACAGCACCCATCTAACAAACACACACACACACAGCACCCATCTAACCAACACACATACCTGGAGCAGCATATCACCAGGTTCTATTCTCCCATCAGCGGCCACTGCTCCACCCTTCATGATGGAGCCGATGTAGATGCCACCATCCCCCCTCTCGTTGCTCTGGCCCACTATACTGATGCCCAGGAAGTTATACTTCTCTGCAGGGACAGAAGGGGGGAGACATCAGAGGAAAGATGAAGGACGGTGAGAGAGGGTGGAAAGAAGGCAGGATGGGAGGAAGGATTGAAAGAAAGAAAGAAAGAAAGAAAAGACAGAATAGAAGAAAGCCAGAGAAGATCAAAAGGAATAAGACATGAGAGAGTGAAGGAAAGAGGATGAGAGAAGAAAGAAAGAAAGAAAGAAAGTAAGAGAGGGGAAAGGAGTAGAATAAAAAGGAGAGAAAGCAAGTGACAGAGGTGAAGCCTACAGGTACATAAGAGACGGTCAACACATTCAGAGTTTCTACTGTAGGCAACCAGAGGCAGAGCAGCAGGCCACACACAAACACACACACGTACTCACCCATGTTTAACGTGACAGTGATTATGTTCAGTGACATGGTGGAGTCTGTGATGCTGCTGAACGATGATGACTGAAGAACAGAAAGAGAGAGAGAAAGAAAGACAAAGACAGAAAGAGGGAAAGACAGACAGACCAACATGAGCACACACATTTAAAGCCATTAATACTAGAGAGGAGACTGCCTTAGCCACGAGAGTTTGTGTGTGTGTCTCAGAGTGAGAGTGTGAGTGTGAGTGTGAGTGTGAGTGTGTGTGTGTGTGTGTGTGTGTGTGTGAGTGAGTGAGTGTGAGTGTGTAAGTACATTTACATCTCACCCTCTCCATTTGTGGTGCCTTTGGTTTCCGTCGGCGACGGCGATGTCGTCTCATCAGTCTTGAGGATGTGCTCTGCTCTGTTGAGCTACTGAACCTGGGTTAGAGCAGTGACATCACGGCCATGATATAACTGCATTTAATGCCATACTCTTGAGGTATTATGCTTTTATGTCCACTCACAATGCATACCAGCCTGGGATTGGCTTGAGGACACCACATGGCGTCTCTGATCCAATCCCGGTGAAGTATGCATTGTATTCAAAAACAGGAGGAAAACCTCTTTTGTGTTGGTTTTATAGAGCATGTGATTGGAGCGTGCTTTGGGTGAGCTATGATGTGTAGGATAAGATGTCTGCGCAGCTAGAAAGGCAATACTGGGAGTAAATGTGTAGTCGTGGAATATACTGAATCGTATCAATGATTTTTTCAGCTTAAGACCACTGAATTGAGTACTGAGTGTGATTCAGTTTATATCTAAGGGTACCTCCTACGTCACATACAAACGTATATATTGTAAAGAGAATACATATGGATTCTATATTGAATGAGTTTATACAAAAATCCTTACGGAAACTATACCAAAGGTTGATTACAATATTTGTGTAGACAAATTTTATGTCTTGTGCCTTGACTAACTTCTATTTTATACGAGCCCATTAAAGAACGCTCTATGCATAGGAAAACTAAGATAACCAAAGCAAGTGGAACTACTGCTTAGAAGCCATTCAAATTAATTCCTACGACAGCAGATTACCTGTATCTGTCTGTACATCAGTGAATGGCTGAACGCTGGTACAGGGCCAGATCGTTCGGAGAGACGTTCATCTGATCAGGCAGGCTGGTGGGCTGTGAGTGTATTATGCATGGGCTATATCCAGTCTGCATGCAAATCTACTCAAGTGTGTTTAAGAATAAGAGATTGTGGATGCGCATCTCCATATGGGCACATATGGCATGTGTGTATAGCATTTATTGTTGCATCTGTGTTAGTGTGTACGTGTCAACTTACGCATTTGTGTGTGTGTGTGTGTGTGTGTATGTATGTGTGTGTGTGTGTGTGTGTGTGTGTGTGTGTGTGTGTGTGTGTGTGTGTGTGTGTGTGTGTGTGTGTGTGTGTGTGTATGTATGTGTGGGTGTGTTAGTGTGTGTGTGTGCGTGTGTGTGTGTGTGTATGTCATCATCCACACTGTATAATGCACCCTAATCTCAACCAACATTTAGAATCCATTGCTCATATTGTTAATGGCTGTAATAAGTACAAAGGACTTTATACTGCACGCCAGTATATGACCGCATTGTCGACCTCTTTTCTAGTACTGTTAAGGGAGTATTCCCCCCCAATGTGTCAATGTACAAAACACTCCCGTATAATGCCAGATTGGTTTCCAGTTCTGATGATGTGTTCTGCAACATCCCTAACACCCCTGATGTTGTTTTCTTGGACAAAGTTAAAAGGGAGGTAGTAGTCCTTGAGGTAGCCTGTGTCTATGACCTCTATATGGACATAGCCTTCCTTGACAAGTTGACCAAATACCAGCCCATTGTTGCTAAGATGAGAGACCTAGGCTATACATGTAAGCTGGTAGTATTGATATTTGGAAGCCTGGGGCATGTTCATAAGCTTTCGGTCAGTGGGCTACGACTGGCAGGTCTTAGTAAGAGACAACTAGCAAAGTTCTGCTCTGTATCAGCTGCTATAGGTAGTCTTGCTGTTTGGCATAGGAGATGTTTCTTGTACCCATGAGTCACTAAGCTGTTCAACCTCTGAGAAATGTTTAAATCCTTTCTGTACAGAATATGATTGGTGGATTCAAATCAATAATTTAAATGTGTGTGTGTGTGTGTGTGTGTGAACTACATATGTTTATGAGCTCACCTGCTGGCAGAGTCATCTTCCTCGGAGTCGAAGAAGCTGGTGGTGTCCAGCTCACTGCTCATGAGGGTGGAGGAGCTCTCATAGCCCGCCAGCTCTGGCCTGCGCTCCAGTCGAGAGTGGCCATTCAGCCTTCCACCTGCAGGGGGCGCCACCACAGAGTCAGCAGATTGCACATTTACAGGCACTGGTGACAGATAACATTGTATTGCACTACAAGGACTTATCTCTAGAACTGGTGCTGATGACTGGGCACCTGGTTCATGTGTTTCTATGTCAGTGTATTCCTATTATGTATAAATATAAGTGAATAGATGTTGTCACAACCCAAACTGAATCCCTTCATGAATCTAAATAACTATGCAGTACAGACAGTCCTCTGGACAGCTTTTGATATCATGAAACGTATTCCTCAGATGTGTAGCCTTCACAGTTAGTGTAATCACTATGTCTAAAGTGCAGATTCACTTGACAAGTTGACATTTTGCTTAATCTGAGTTTTGAGGTCATCCAGCGTCTTTTTTTTTTATTCACATTTTCAAGTGTCTGCGGGCTAAGCCAAACGCTCACTGCTGAAAATGGGAGAGATTTCCTTCGAGCACTTTTCAGAGCATTCCAAGGCCCACCTTTATTTTCCGTGTCTGCTCAGCTCTCATTCTAACCTAATAAGACTCACTTCACCTTCACACTGTAGGTATCCACTGTATCCACTTGAATTGCTTCCAACTAAACTAAACTAAACTCGATCTGATATAGCAAGATGTAAAGGGGGGGGGGGTGCAGGGGAGCCATTCAGTGTAGTCTAGCTGCGAACGTAAAGCGGAGTCAAGTGGAGATGGAGTCAAGTATGACAATGAACAGTGACAGCCGGCAGCCAAACACACCATGGTCGTGGGGGTCTTTCCTCCGTGGTCTCTCCCTCTCCCGGTCTCTCTCCCTCTCTTTGTCTTTGTCTCTTTCTCTGTCTCTGCGCGGAGGCGCTGCGGAGTCTGTTTCCGTGTCGTTATCGAGGTTGTCCTGGCTGCCTGCAGCGTTCGCACTGCCACGGGGAGAGACGGAGGGAAAAGAAGATGAAACATAACGAAGGGGGGAGACTGGGCTGAGTTGGAGAGAAGAAAGATCAGTCGAGAAGAATATTGCCTCTGTCCTTACGACACATACAAAAACTGCAGACACACACACACACACACACACACATACACACACATACACACACACACACACACACACACACACACACACACAGACAGACACACACAAACAGTTGCTTTTCACCAGCAGATGCCTGATTAGGCCCAACAGGCACATCCGTTACTGGGGCAGTCTTTCTCAGGGACCCCTGCTGTTTAAATGTCAAGTGAGTTTTAATGTCAGCCAAAGCATGCCGGGAGCAAGACAATATGTACGAGTGTGTGTGTGTGTGTGTGTGTGTGTGTGTGTGTGTGTGTGTGTGTGTGTGTGTGAGTACGAGTGTAATTCTCAGTGTGCGTGTGTGGGTTCTCATTGTGTGTGTGTGTGTGTGTGTTTGAGTGTGTGTGTGTGTGTGAGTGTTTATTTGCGTGTGTGTGTGTGTCTATGTGTTTGATCGCGTGTGTGAGTGTGTGTGTCAGAGTGTGTGTGTGTGTATGTGTGGACTGCTGATGCTGACTTGTCTATCTGCTCCTGGGCATCACCAGCAGGGGGAGCCCAGAGGCTGAATCATCTTTTTTTCCTCCTCTGTTTTTA